>NC_030858.1:8027488-8175506 GCF_000208745.1 Theobroma cacao
TAATTGAATGACACTTGTCATTCAATTGAAGACTCAATTGAAAAAAATTAAAAGAAATTGAAACATCTTACTTTTATATATATTATAAAAATCTATCTTCTAAGCATTAAAAGTTAGAAATTATTGTTTTTAAGTATTTTTTATTAAAATAAATAAAAGTAGAAAAACAAAAAAAACCCTTCAAATATCAAAAACAACTTATTTTTAACATAAGGTGTAAAAAAAATTAACTCAATAGAAAAAGAAAAGTCAAAAAAATAAAAATGAGTTCTAATTGAATGACACTTGTCATTCAATTGAAAACTCAATTGAAAAAAATTAAAAAAAATTTGAAACATCTTACTTTTATATATATTATAGATATAAGATTAACGTTAAAAGTGAAACATGCTATGTGAAAAATATTATTTTATACTCATAAGGTGTGTAAAAATATTTGCGTGCAAGTCTCTTATATAAACTTTCAAGTATTAGCTTTCAATAACCTAATCATTTCATTAAGTCACCCCTATATCTTAATACACCTATGCATGCTACAAAATACAAATTAAAAAATGACAAGTGTTAATACTATAAGACATAACCTTTGAATTATAATATGAAAAAATAATTTTTCATATCTAAACTTTTGAATAAAGTTATTTTTTAATTGTTTCATAGTTTTTAGATTTAAAAGTGTTTTTTTAAATATCACTTTATCAAAAACTATAATTTTTCATATAAAAAATTACTTATAATAAAATAATCACATTATGTCACATTATATAATATAACTTCTCAATTAACATAACTTTTCAATAATTAAAACTTTTTATGTTAAAAAAAATATAATGTTTCATTTACAATATCTCATATGAAGAGACATAATCTATCATTTGGAAAATACACTGAGAAAATTATTTATGTAATTTACTTAATTTTTTTTGTTATAACTAGAATTAGAACTTTTACAAAGCTCTATTTTTTTCTGGGTCAAATTATACACTGTATCTATTATTTATCAGTAAAGATCAATTCGGAAAAAAGCGGGTGGGGGAAGGGCGTGGCCGTGTGGGGGCCACTTGGGATTCGGGTGGGTCCACTCTTCTAATCCAAGGTACAAATATATCCAAATGAGTTAGGCGTTACAAAAGTGGAATTCAATATTCACGTTTTTTGTGCTTTTGGCTATTTGGTCCAAGGGACTGTAAAAGAAGAAGAAGACGAGGAACACCGAAGATTTATTTTTGTCTGAATTGTGGAGAGAAGAAGAAAAAGAAGGTATGGAGAAGATTTCTTCATCATCAACCGAAGGTGGTGGTGGTGGTGGTGGTGCTGCTAAGATATCATCAATCTTTATCTATCCGATAAAATCATGCCGTGGAATTTCTGTTCCTCAGGCACCCCTCACTCCGACTGGTACTCCTTTCTTTCTTTCACTCACTTCCCTTTTCTATCTCTTTAGACTTAAATCCTTAAATTATTTCTTCAAGTTCAAGCCTGGGTTTATTTCTCTTTCTTTTATCTGCATGTTCTTCCTGCATCAGATGCTGGGATTGCTTTTATTTGCATGCCTTTTCTTTAGCATTTGCCTCCAAAAAACAAAAAAAAAAAAAACCTAATACTATTAACAGTTTCTCCCTGGAAGGAGTTTATAAAACAAAAAACTATCAATAATTAGCCACCTTGTTAATTAGATTGGACACCTGCTTCCAACCTGCGCTTCATTTACTGACACGAACTGACGTATTACTCTGCAACTCCTGGGATTAGCTCAGCTTTAACACTTGCATGAAGAATTTTATTTTATTTTTTTTGTTTTTTGTTTGTGGTGCTAAACCCAATTTTTTACCACTATGAGTCCGATTTTTCTGTGCGATCATTAAGTTAAAGCAAATGACATTAGAATTTATAACTAAGAAATATTGGACAACTATAGTGGTGATTATTATGAATCATTTTTCTGTAATTTTGGGGATTGTTCACCATTTTCTCACTATCCTTTGATTTTTTTCAACTTTATTTACAAGACTACAAGTTGGTCATTTTCCAAAAACCTTCAGAGTGGAAGCAAAACTTCCAAACACATTACAAGAAAACTTGTACAATCTTTGAAAATAAACAGTCTAGGTATCTTGATTGGACTTGTTCACTGGCCTCAACAGTCTGTCAATCTGTTCAGTTAATTTTTGGTGTCTTACCTTCAAGCAACGGTAATTTCATTCATAGTAGTTTCGATGATGGATTTACAGGATTTCGATGGGATCGGCAATGGCTTGTTGTGAATCAGAAAGGGAGGGCATATACTCAAAGGGTTGAACCAAAGCTTGCTCTAGTCGAGGTAGACCTGCCAAAGGAGGCCTTTTTAGAGGGTTGGGAACCTACTAAGACCTCATATATGGGTAAATCAACTCATCCTTGTTTATGCCTCATTAATCTATAACACAACTTAGATATTGCAGATTTTAAGCAAAATTTTGTTTTTACAAGGCAATGTTGGTTGTGTTTGATGTTTCAAAAACCGGTTTCATCTATTTTCTTGGCAAACCAACTCAAATAAGCTTATCCTTAATCCTGAACTATTTGGGGTTGCTTACATGCATCTTTTCTCTCCCTTTTGCTCAGGATGGTGTTATAGTCAATGAAAGATCTAAAGATAGTGAACCCTTTCTCATTACTTTAACTGAATCACTTGTCTGCAACAAAGCATCTCAAAGCCTATGTTGCACAAGGACAAACAACCTAAGCCGTCTAAAAAATTTTCCCCTAATTATAGAAGTTTTGGTGTGAGCAACTTGGTATCATTGTTATCTATGGCAGTTGACCAATTTTTTTTTAAGAAAAAAACCACAGATAATTTCATAACTTTGAGTAAATTGTGAACTAGAATAAAAACCATCATTTTCTTTTGACTTCCCAATTGAAGTGTCAAGTTGTGGTTCCCATGTTTGTATAAAGGATATTGCAGTGATGACGCTTTTGTAGAAACTGATTTCCTTATAATAGGTGTGGTTAATTATTTGTGATTGTTAACGTCCTATGCTGATTCATTTTATTAGTTTGGTTCTATATTGAATTGTTATGTCTCTTCTCCTTAGCAGTGCAGGGATGCTAAGAAGGTGTCTTTCTTTTACTATTATCTGGTTACTGGTACATTGTTTTCCTTTGATTTTTCATTAGATTTTCTGTCATGACCAAATTCCACTTTCATTAACAGTAATAAAAGCTCCTGGAATGGATTTGCTCAAGGTTTCACTCAGTAAACCACCAGAAATAGCAGATGGTGTTTCAGTATGGGAGTGGTCTGGCTCTGCATTGGATGAGGGTGATGAGGCTTCAAAATGGTTTACCAATTATCTTGGGAAATCCAGCAGGCTAGTTCGTTTTAATGCAGGTTTGTTTCATTCTGGTATATTTCACAGAATAGGACATTAGAGTGCACTGATTGGGTTTGTTAAGGTAAAGTAAATCATGTGGATGGAGAGTTGCTTATTTTGAAGCTCACTTCTTAATAAGGGATATCAAGGGAAAGCAGAGGATTTGGGTGGAGAGTAGCTCATGGTAGCCAAACCTCTCCTCAAAGATCTAAAGATCAAATCCCCTATCCTAATTATTCCAATTGATCGATCAGAAATAAGAAAGAGGAAAACACTATACTCTTGGTAGGCAGTACTGAGATGAAAATATTTGCCTTGAAGAGCAAAAAATATATAGATACTGATTACATGTTAGCACAGTGTGCATATAAAGATGCTTTCAATCAGAAATTTATTTGTCCAATCATTTGGTTGCATTATTATTTTATAAATGCAGCATCTGAAAGGAGGCCTGTGGATCCTGTGTATGCTCGTGGGCATAACATAATGTTTTCTGACCAGTACCCATTCATGCTATTATCTCAGGTTAGTCAGCTAAAGGATGTTAAGGGTTTTTTTTTTTAAATAATAAAAATTATTATTACTATTAACAAAGCTCAAATCGGATCTTATATGTACAAATTTTTGCAGGAATCACTGGATGCGCTGAACAAGCTTCTGAAGGAGCCTGTACCAATTAATCGTTTTAGGCCCAAGTAATTTTCTTTCCAGCCTCGTATAATGTCTCTTGTTTTGTTTCTTAAGGATGTGCTTCTCTGCTTACTGCTGCCATATAACAAATCCCCTCTAGGATCTATTCACTGCTTCAGATTCAAATCTTAGTATATTTCTCTAATGAATTTTCCGATAGAAAACATGTGTCTGACTCTAAATTTGATTACCTCTGTTTTTCTCCTTTTCTGTATTATTTATGACTTAGATTACATTGTTTAATTGCTTGTGACAGCATCCTTGTTGATGGTTGTGAACCATTTTCTGAAGACTTATGGACAGAGATTAAAATAAGCAAATTCTCATTTCAAGGTGTGAAGCTTTGCTCCCGCTGTAAGGTAAGAATCTATGCATTCTCCATTTTCAGCCTATCTTATGCAAATTAATTTATCTTGAGAGAATAAGTTGGTGATGTCAACTTGTCAAGTGCAAGATTGTTATTTGAGTTCACCATTTCTATGCAATTTATTACCCCCTTAGTAGACCTTATGTTGAAGACAGTGAGTTCATTAATACCTTCGCTGATTTGTTATTTAGAGGTATGCAAACTTACAGATGGGTGGTTAATCCAAGGAATATTCCATAGTTTCCATACAAGAATGCTTCCACTCTATATTTGACTTTGCATTTTTGCTGTGTGCTAATAATTTTGAAGTCAACTTTCAAAAAAAAAAAATTTTTTGAAGTCATCAATTAGAGCTGTGCAGTTAAGCACATTGTATCCTCAGACAGTTAATAAAAGATGATTGTGCATTTAGTAGGTACCTACAATCAATCAAGACACTGCAATTGCTGGCCCCGAGCCAACTGAAACTCTTAAGAAAGTCAGGTCGGATAAGGTTTTGCGACCGAACCAAAAACAGCAGGGGAAGGTAAGATGTGAATTCACAACTTTTCGCTATATCCTTCTGTGTGCTGTCCATGCAAATGATAGATGTAAAGAATGATGTTCCACGGTATGGCAGATCTATTTTGGGCAGAACTTGGTTTGCAAGGAAAGTTTTACTGAAGGGAAAGGACCGATGGTTAAAGTGGGAGATCCTATTTTTGTCCTCCAGAAAGTCTCCTCTGCTGCTGAAGCAGCAGCTTGAACGCTGAACACTATCTTAGACTTCAATTCTGTTGTCTAAATAATAAAAGAATTGAATGGTGTTATCTCTCTTTCCTAGAATAATTAAGAGCCATAACTCCAAATACAAGACTTGGGACAGGAGATCTGTATGTATTGTTGTTCTAGTCAGTGGTCACCTTTATTACCCTGCAGTCTCATCTTCGTGTTATTGTTAATGTTATTATCGTGTTAAGATTGAGATGATTTTATCAATACCAGTGTCTATGTTTGATTTTGGTTAATATAAATTATCTATTCTATATCATCAAGTCATTTTTTGTAGGGAATTACATTAATAATGGAGAGAGCAGCGGAAGCAACTCAAAATAAATAAAAAATTTACATCACCGCATGAAACAGTACAAATAATTTTGAAAAGATCAGTAAAATTTTTAAGTTACTTTCATTGTTGGAATATTTAAAAAACTTGACAATAAGAAGATGTCATTCACACTTCGATAACCTTAACATCTATACCCTAATATAAAAGGAAACTTCAAATAGGCTCCAAAACAGTACTATGTGTCGGTTTGGTCATTAAATATGTGGATGCATGAGAAGGTTTTTATTAGGTTTGATTTTTATGGATCGCATGGCTCTGTGGTGAATTATTATAGACGGACTATTATGAGATTTGACCTTGGAGGGACTGCATTATTGGTGGCCTGTATGGGTGGTAAGTCGCAATTAATAAGACTTAAATTAGAAAAGGGGACTTTAATACCATACTAGCAGGCAACTTCTCATCGGTTGCATTCATTGCACCTACGTTCCCTCTCTAAGTTCTCTCTCCTCTTATTCTTTCCTACATCCTATTCATTATATTTTAGGGCTTGCTTCAACTTTCATGCCATGAGCTTGAAATTTTTAGTCAAGATTGTGTGGTGCTATGGTCTCGAATACATATGATTAAACAAGTCTTAACGAGATTTATTGAATATTGGTACAGAAACGTAAAGTAAATAAATAAAAAAAAAGAGGCTGAGGAGGATAAATAAATATTATTATTTAAATGAGACAAAAATAAAGTATTTAAGATCTAAGTACAAAGTAAATAAAAGCTTTATCAATTTTTGTAATTAATTAATATGTTCAATGAAAATGAAAGAATTTAGGACTTAATTTGGGTAGTAATTCGAGTTGAGTTTAAGTACCTTAATATTCAACTCAAAAGACTTGTTAATATAATAGAACATCTATATTTGGTATTTTAACCATAATAAATAAATAAAAATATATTAATATTTTTATATATACACATACATGATAACCTCAAATCAGGTTCTATGCTTTTATTTTTGGAAATTTTAAATAGGTGTTTATTGACATTGATTAAGGTAATATTTATAAATATATATATATATATATATATAATATTAATGCAGCATCCTTGTTTGAATTTGATGAAGACAATACATTAACTACAAAAACCTTTTAAATTTAATGTTTTAATTATCCTTAACTAACAGGCATCATTAACCGGACTCTTGCTCTTCATTTTAATAAATGGGGTTCGGTGCACGCTGCCAAGCAAAACTTAGCCCATGGAAAGAAACAGCCTAGCTGGAGGATGAAGGACAGGCTCTTCTGTTTTTGTGCATGAATAACAGAAAGGGCAGCATCAGCCATCAGGGGAATAAATTGGCCAATAGAAATTGTGTGGTTTAGTGAACAAAACTCATCATTTTCATGGGTTTGGCCTCCTAAAGGTGTACATATATACTCTTGGTTGTCTCTTTTCAGCTTTTTCTATGAAGAATATATATATTTTGTGTGTGTGTGTGTTCGAGAAAGACAAAGGGTTTTCAATAGTCTCCATCCAACATGGAATTCCAGAGGCTTACTTAGCCTAACACCAATTAAAATCATTTGGCTAGCCTAGGCAAGGCTGATAAAGCTAGATATCATTCAAGAATACTGAAAAATTTTGTGATCTTGGGACTGTGAGCTTTGATTATAGTGGGGTCTCAACATTTCTACGCGAACAGGTCTACTTCCCATCAGATCCACACTTCCTTTCACTCTTTTTAAATTCGGTGGAGTCAACGATATATGTTTTGTATCTTATATTAATAAGAGATGAGATGAATTTTAAGTTTATAAGCAAGAGTTTTTATGTAATATGTTTTTTAAATTGAAAATGTGAATTTATACCAAATAATATCAAAATTTATTTAATTTTTTTTATTAAAATGAGACTTCTTCATTGATATAAAACTCTTATTAGAAATATCAAGGTTAAAAATATTGTACAATTGAGTAATATAAAATATCATACATTTCACGTCAGTAAAAGAAATGAAAACCTTCATCATCTAATATAAATATTTTTTAAATTAAAAATATGAATTCATGACATATGAACTAAGTCGGTCTATGACGCACAATGCCCTACTAAGAATTCTTAGCTGTAGAAAACAACTGCTAACTTGTTTGAATTGAATTAAGATTGGACAACAAGAAAGAAATTAGATAATTGAAAATTTTTGTAATAGTTAAAAGTCGGAATAGCAACATCATCACCAAACGAAAGTGAAGTTGAAAAACTCAATCAACCTACCAAAACAAGTACCTCCTTGACCAAGTAACCAAGTCTCAGCTGCTGCACTACATCATAGTTTTCACTTAAATGTTAATAATCCATTGTCAAAATCAAAAGGAGGGAGTAGAGCAATAACATATTTGTATAATTGCCAAACTAATGGTTTGCCTTTTATTTGTGTCCACCACTTTCAAGCCTCACTGCATAATGTCACATGCATTGCCCGCAAAGTGGGTTCTCACTGCTGCTGCTGCTGCATGTCCACCACAAAAGGGGGAATATATCTAATACTAAAATAATCAGAATTAATTGCTTCCTTTATGTATAGCAAAATAAAATGGTTGTTTTTGTTATAAAAAGAGAATATTATTAATGGAATGAAAGATATTGCTCCAACATCATCTTACTATTATTTTTTTTTTTTGAAAAGCACTATTATTATTATTATTATTTCCAAATAACATGTCAATTTCCTTTATAATTAATTTGTGAAAATCAGTTTGCAAAAATTCATTGTTTTAGAAAAGAGATACATATTACATAATCTCATTGATATCTTTTTTTTTAAAAATAGAAATAAAAAATTTAATATTTTATTTTTCATCTCTAAAAAAAATCATAAACTCCAGAATTCAACTCCCTTGACTTCTATAATCTTGTCCTATGTTTTTTTTTTTTAAAATATATATATATATAAGTAATTAACTTTGTCATAATTTTATTTTATTTTTTAAATCATGTGAGATTCATGACATTCTCTTTTACTCAATTATATAATATTCTCATTATATTAATTTTTTCACTTGTAAAGGAGAGAGATTCACGAGCCAAGCATGATTTCTCTCGTAGGAGTTTTTATTAATAAAAATTTAATAAATTTTAATATCATTTATCACGAGTTTATATTTTCAATTCAATATATATATATATATATAAAAGAAGAAATGTCTCCAATTTTAACTTTTAGCATGTCTTCAATTTTAACTTTAATATTAACCGAAATGTGTTCAAGTTTAACTTTAATACCTATCTCATTTCTGATTGAAATTTATAGGTAGGAAAAATAGTAAAAAAATTTTAATTATCACTTTTGTTTTGACGTTAATCAAATCATAACTATTATTTAACCGAAAAAGTGAAACTATAATTATTGAAAGTCTTTTCTATTTGGAATTTTGGAGCGCTGGACAGTTGGTGACTCAGCAAAAAGCATAAAAATAAAAGAAATCAAATGAAATTATTAGGACATGATTTAAACTTTGAAGTTTGAACCCCACCAAAGAGAAAAGAGGGCCTATAACAATTCCCATGAGTGCACTGTCACTGTATAAAACCAAACTCCCAAAACACAAAACTCACTCGTTGTGTCTTCTGTCTGAACAGGGTTTCCCTTTTTTCGTTCCCCCAATCACACGTAAGTCCGCAAAATAAATTCATTTCCAAATAAGTAATTAAAAAAAAGACCTTAAGAGTTGGGTCTTCTTCAATTATCAACTTCATAATACTTTGCGAAAAAGACAAAGACCCACTACTTACCAGAAAAACTCTTATTTTCTCTCAAAAGCATTTGGAAAGAAGAAGAAGAAGAAGAAGGCTTAAAAAAGAAGGGGTTCAAATGGGTTCGAGTAGCAGTCGACTGGGGTCGAACCCATCACGGGGGAGACTTAACCACCGACCCAAATGGTGTTCCAGGCTCTCCTCTCTCTTCATCTGCGGTGGCTCTTCTTCTCAAGCCCCTCTTGAGGTAATTAACTAGCGAAATTTTGGTCCTTTTGTTTGTTTGGATGATTCGAGATAGGGTATTTTGGTTGCTGAGTTATATACAAAGATTATTATTTTCTGACTTTTTAATCATAAAGTCAATGCCCCATTTCTTGCTTTTTCTTAATTTTTTTTTATTTTTAATAAACTTCTGGCGATCTGGGGTTTCCTTAATTCATTCCTAAAATACTTCTTTGTGGTATATTTGTTTTTTTTATATATTATTTCTTCATCTTTTTGATTTAATACAGGCTTGAAATATCATGTTTTTTGATTTTGTTTGTCCTCTCAAAATCCTCTGGTTCAAATCAAGTCAGGATAGAGAAAGCTTTTAAGGTCTTCGTTTAGAAATTTTTTGTAAATTATTGATTTTTATGTTTCTCAATTAACCACGTTACGGGTTCCTCTATTAACTTTTTTTCCTTGATCATTTTTAGCATTTAATTGTCTGAAATATAACGTTCTCTGTTTAAAAATTCCAGATTTTAATGGTTGGTTCTTTTTAAATAGTGCTTTAGTTGATGTTGTTTTGATCCTTCTGAAAGACAACGAATTTTCTTTCTTATCCTGGTTGTTTGTATTAATGCATTGAGTGTGTGTGTGCGCGCGCGCGCGTGTGTGAATGATGCAGTTTGAGAGGGCCTGCCTTTCTTTTTTGGTATTTTGGACCTGTTTTACTGCCCCACCTGGAGGTTCAATTATGTATTCACCCATAGCTTTCATCATGGTGGGATGCTTTTAAGGAAATATGAAGAATCTGTAACCTTGCGGGATTTGGTTCTCGTGCTGTGTCAGACTTTGATTTGGACTAAAGAATATTTACTAGTTCTTGCAGCCCCTTGTCTCAAAAAATAAGCTCGTCCTGTTGCACTGTTGCAGCAAATGTGCACATTCAACTATCCCCTTTGCTTCAGGCCAAAAAAAACTGTTCCCTTTGCTTGCAAATTTTTTAAGTTAGTGTAATGTGCTTACTAGTTACTTGTCAACTGCATTTAAGTAATGTTCAAATTTCTGAAGTATCTTTTTCTCTGAATTTTGCTCTTTCAAAACAGGAATTTCAGTTTCGCTTATCTTTGCTTGGTTAGTTGTCAGTGTATCTTTTATTTGGAGGGAGGAACTGAAAAAGAAGTGCAATGCTCTTTTGCAGTATCCTTTGTTGAGTAGATGGTAGGTTTGTAAATTAAAACCTTCCTAGCTAAAATTAGCAACACATAATATTGGAGATAGGCATTAATTTACCAAGTATTACTTGTTTAAATTGTTTTCCAGTTGATTTTTGTACCTTTTCTATTAGCAATACATCTTTTGTAGTTGGTTAAGTTCATTTTTAGTTAAAATGCCATGAAGGAGCTTAACTCTTTAGCTTTCCTCTCGGTTCCAAGATGTAGACAGGAGGCAGTACAGAATCTTCTTTCTGGCAGTGGGTTGAGCATCTCATAATTGTTGCTCCAAACCTGGGGCCACCAAGAGAACAATATGAAGTCTTCATTGAGGATGCAAGAGTCAAGTGAACTCTAAATTCCGTTAGCACCAGCAAATGTCTTGTGGAATTGCATGTTCATGAACACGTTTATGTCTTGGAAGTTATCTTTCTTTTTTCTTTATTTTTATTTTTTATTTTTGGTTTTTAGATTGTAAACTAAGCATTTTACATGCAAGCTCTAGAATATGCAGCAGGAAGTGATACAATGACATTCTTTTGATGTAGATGGAAGATTATCCAGCTGAAATTCTGGTGAAGTCTGCAGAACACTGTGGTCCAGTTGGCAACATGGTCCAAAGTCCCCTGGAGGAATCTACTTCGATCTGCAGTATGGAAACAAGGTTCAGCAGCACAGGTACTGAAACTGGAATTTCAGCTGAAAGCAGTTCTGCAGCCAGTGGTGATCCATCTATTGAAGGTGGTTCAAGAGATCTAGAAACAAGTAATTGTAGGACATGCTTGATTGAAAGTACGGAGTTAGTTGCTCCTCAGGTAAGTGCTGATTATAGTTGTGGTGAATCTCATAGGGATAGTAGTACTTCAGCTAGCACTTCCTTTAAAGAACAACAATCTTCAGACCCTATCTCAGTAAATCTTTCGACTAATGAGGATGCAGTCAGTGGCTTTGAAAATGCAAACAAGGGTGCATCTCAGATCCATCCTGAGGCAAGTATTTTGTCTCCTCAAGGGCTTGGAGATTCACATTTGCATGGGATACCTGTTGAGAATCAGTTAAGTGAAGTAACAACAGTCCATAACTCTGATCCTGATCCTGCTCCTCATGCCTCTGAACCGGTGACTTTTCACTCACCAGGAGGTGAATCCATCAGAGAGGCAATACCTTCAGGTTTAGGTTTTCTCGTATCCAATAGGGAACCAGGCCGGGGAGATGGAAGTGTGCTTCATGTTGACGTTGTGAGTATCTCTTCCAATATTTTATCTGGTGGCAGTGCTGATACAAGTAATCGTGAAGCCAGGAGGAATAGTAGAAGATTGTTTTGGGATGCATTTTCAAGACGCAGCTCTAGAAGACTTAATGATTCCTCATCCATTTTTCTTTCAACGGATGATAGTGATGATACAGGATTTCATGACAGATGGCTTCTTGATTTTAGTGGTGATTTCTTTTATGATGGGGCTGGAGGTGATTCCGGCTACCTCAGCAGTAGAATTCACAGCTTGAATGAACGAAGACGACACTCGAGATCAGAGGTATTTATTTGCAAAGCACTTTGAATATTGAAGTTTATACTGCTTGTTTTTAGTAGATAGAGATATATCAAAACTTGCTTTCAGAAACTAGATTTATTTTAAAAATTTGTTTTGTCTCCATTATTCCTGGATTGGGGCTTATGGTCCACTGTATTTTTGTTGGAATATCTTTTGTATCTGGTTATGTATTTGATCATTGCAATCATGTGACAACATTTATCAAGATCTCTTTCGCTATATATATTCAATTTGTCATCCTGTTCCCTCGTGTACCTTCTATGAACTATCCCATTTGACTCTTTTTCAGATCTGGGAAAGGCTGCGTGGTGGCCATGATGAAAATAGTCGGCGAACGACATTTTGTCCATCTGGACTCCACCCTGATGGCACATGCTCATGTGATTCTCTCTTGATGACTGATGAGTCTAGTGCCCGTGCAAGCATATCACGAATAGTCATGCTTGCTGAGGCTCTATTTGAGGTAGTTTTCCTTTACCAACTTGCATGTTCTGCCTATCTTATGCCAACTCATCATGTTAATGTGATTTTGTTTTACTGTGCCTTTGTTCCATGAGAAGTTGATCTTGTATTGCATTTTGTGCCAAATTATAAAGTTACTTGTTGATAATGGTCATGGTAGATTTTGTCAACGTGGAAGAATGAATCAGTATCAGGACTTTTAAGATGTTATAGATGGGTTGTGGGTGTTAAAAATACTTTGTTTTCCCCATTTCTAGTATACCTTTGCATGTGAGATGTTGGATCTTTTTCTTATTCAGAAAGATTTTTTGTAGCATTTCTAGTATAATGGGGTGACTCTGTGTATGTGAGGCAAGTGAGACTGCAACCTTTGTGTTAGTACAATGGAATGTAGTAATGGTTAACATTTCTGCTCATGGTGCATTGATATTGATAAACACCTATTCAGCTCCACAAGTTTCACCCATTTCTTCATTCTGTCAAAATGAACGTTTGTAGGTTTTGGATGAAATTCATCGTCAACCAGTATCACTTTCCCTATCTATGGTGTCACTCCCGGCCCCCGAATCTGTAGTTGATTCTTTCCCTCTTAGAAGTCACAAAAAATTGGATGCAGCTGAGGGCGGGGATGCTGTTGAACAGTAAGTTGTTTCTTAATACTTGAAGAAAGGATGTGTATCAATTTGCTCCTGAAAGAGCATAGGGAGAAGAGTGCGTATGAATTTGCTTCTGGAAGAGTGTATGGAAAGGAGTGATTCTATTTACTATTTGTGTTTCTCTACTTATTGTATATAGAATATGCTATTAATGTTATCATTGCTACTACTAATCTTATATGTAGGTGTTATATATGCCTGGCTGAATATGAGGAAGAGGATAAAATAAGAGCTCTGCCTTGCCAGCACGAGTTTCACATGTCTTGTGTGGATAAATGGCTTAAAGAGATACATGGGTATCATTGCTACTATATGCTTTCCCTGTCGACCTGCCTTTTTTTCATCTTCTGTTTTGGAAACTGACCTCACTGTCTCTTATCTCTGGTTTACAGGGTGTGCCCACTTTGCAGAGGTGATGTTCGTCAGGGTGTGGAGTCCTCTGTCTCAAACTCGGAGATTCCCTCTCTTTGATAAAATTGTACATATGAAAATACTAAATAGTAATGGCTTCTTATACAAATGTTAAAAATGTTGTATCAACAGTATTTACCATGTTGTATTTCCTATATGCCATCGTGTAGCATCTTTTCCTCATGATGCGAGTCCACGGGATTATTACATATAGCAAATTGAGGAAAATGGGATTTTTCCGGCTTTGCATTTTCCTCTGATGGCTACATCTTTAGCTTAACCAACATGGGAGGACTAATTCATCAAGCCTATGTGCACAGATTGACCGAGGCATGCTGCTGTTAATTTGTGTTGTTAGATATCCATAGATGCTTGTTATGGTACGAATGTCAGTAAACATTTAAAAGTTAACTAATAAACATAAATGCTTACCCTAGTTTCCCTTGCATGGTCTTTTATCGTTTGATTGAATATTATTATTTTTGTAGTACAAATTTCCTCATAAAATTGCAGCTTGAATTATCCAAAATCTTTGGGTGCATTGAGGATTACAGAGATGCAGCAGCTAAAATGTGTGAAGCAACAATGCAGCAAGTGACTACGATATATGATTGTGGTAGTTTTGAGTTGCGAAGCCTGTAAATCATATTACAGATGGAGAAGACTTGTAGGCTTTTCACCTTTTTTAAGTTACTCTATTTGCCGTATAAGTTCTGATATGATAACAAATCAAACAAAGTTTAGTTCAATGATTGTTAATTCTTCCTTATATGGAAGGACTGCAGGTTCAACTCCCTTTTGTTTCGGCTTTTTCATGTGTCTGAAAATAAAAATCTCATTTAGGGAACACAATCTTGACTATAATTATTTTGATTTAACCTTAAAATTACATGTTCTAAAATTATACATATTGTTTTTTAAATTAAATTAGAGTTTACTTATTCAAAAGAAGAGTAACTTTTTCTTTATTTTGATGTTTTCTCACTTGATACTTGATACTTTATTTTCCTCACTTAATACCTGACATCTTATTCCGTTGCCATGTGGAGTTATAGCGTCTATATTTCTCTAATTTTTATCCCATGCTCAAATTAATTAAGTTGAAATTTCAATTATAAAAAAAAAAAAAAGAAAAAAAGTGTTTTAAACCCTTTAGACATTCTAAAATTTCAAATTCCAAAGTCAATATATTGAATAACTTTGTGAATACCAAAGAATATTCAATACCCAAAAAAAAAAAAAACCAGAGAATATTTGAAAAAATATCTTAAAAGATTGCAAATTTGCAATGCTGCAAATAATTTTGTCCAAACGTACAAAGGAAAACTGAGGGACACAATCTACACAAAGCTAATAGAGGCTGTTACAGAATGTTGCTTGCTTTACCTGAAGAACCGAAATGCTACAGATTACTCAGAAGAACAAAGTTCTTCTTCATAGTTCATACATTGCTATATCTAAAATACATAACAACCAAAACAATGCTATTCGAGAAGCAATTGCAAAGGCCTAACTGAAAAATATAGGATACAGATAAAAACAGGATACAACAGCACTTGCTTTTCGATCTAACCCAGGAAAGAAGAGCCATTCCTTGGGTTCCAAAAGGGATTCTGATCTTGACAGAATTCAGGTCTCAGCTTGCTGTCAGTGTAATCATAGGAGAAAGGATTATTTTTGTTATCAGTGTAACCACTAGTGTGGTTATTAGCAAAGAGATTTGGGTGACAGTTTTCATCATCTTCAAAAGTAGTCCATCGCATTGAGTTATTATGATGCTTCTCTCTGGTTGCGTTTCTCATGTTCTCCATCTCTCCTACATGGTCCTTGAATTCTTTCTTCACCACATCCAGTACAACATCTCCATATCGATCACACCATGACCTGAAAAAATTGGCAAGGAGAGAGGACAATTAGAAATAGAAACGCTGATAATCTGGCTAGAGATCTAACAAATCTTTCAAATCCAAAAGCAATGTACTAAAAGAATCAAGGCCTTGTAATCTAACGGATTACAGATTTGGGTAAGCCAAGGGCTGATACTATATTAGGCTCGACTAAAGTGATCCGTTTCTTGCATCAAAGACATATATTGCCTAATTATACAGGACAGCATTGTACTCTTTTCGTGTCATCTTAGAGTTGTAAGCAGCAATAATGTAATATAATTCTCCACTGCCCATAAACACAAAGAGAATAAACATATATGTAAGCGTTGTAAAGAAATCAAGCTTTATCATCCTTACTTGGGGAAGAACTTTTTGAGGTCAGCCTTGTCCACAGGAAGGGTTGTGGAAATCGCTTCCATTTGATCGTTCCTAGCGCAATTCCAACAAAAGCAAACTTAGGCAAATGCGCAAAATATTGCTCCATTTTAAGGTTTGATGGGAAGAACTCGCTTACGAAAATTTGAGATTCGGATTGGTAGTGGAGAGCTCCATTTGAATTCGTGATAGCTCCTTCTTTATTTTGTCTCCTAAAACCTGCAAGAGTCACTCAAAATAGGATATTAAATATAAGCTCCAGGTTCAATATAAGCCAAGACTAGTATACAATTAATATATACATAAGCAACATTAAGATGAACCTTGTCAATGAAGAAATCAGATGGAGCTCCATTTGCATGCAACTTCTTCTTAATCTGTTTTGTGTCTGGCCCCTCTCCTATGGGAGTGGTAACAAGCTGGCATGACCCCAGGAAAGCTTCACTATCTGATCTTTCGTTAAGGGGCAAAGGAGCAGTCTCATCCTCTAAATCACTTCTCTTCGATTTCTTGAAACCATCAAAACCCCATTGCTTTTTGGCTGATTTGGATGCTTTTTCCTCTGAACGAGGGCCATAATCACCACCCCCACCGCCATGTCCCTCTCTTTGCTCTCTATGAAACAAAGTTCTAAACGGTTTTCTCTTTGCCTTATCAGTACCACTACCATTTTCCTTCATGGATTCCGTTGGCAATATTTCTTCTTGCATGAGAATTGATTTTGTTTCGTTTTCTTTACCCTTCAAATGACTATCCCAAAACGGGTTTTCTTTAGAACCCACCATATAGGCTGAGGAATTTGAATCTACATCGAATATGCTCTTTTCTGATCTGTTTTTACTTGGCTTCTGAGATGATCCAAAGCCCAAAACTGAAGCTGCTCCTTTGATCTGCTTCATTGTGGGGTTGTTCTTTGATTTGTTCTTGGAATGCAACAAATTGTCTCTATTAGTGCTGCAGTTTTCATCCTTCAAGTCAATGACCGACCATTCTTCTTCTTGATTCTCTTTAGTGCCTTTGGGGTTCGCAACAATTACATCGCTGGCCTCAATTTCAGCTCCTTGTACTGCTAACCGCTGTAACAAAGGCCTCTTTGAAGAATGGTACTCCTCCTCTGATATGCATTTTGCATAAAGCAGTTCCTAGGACAGAGGAAACCAAAGTGGAAACTTATCAAATCCATTTTCACTCGATGAATTTTGTTGTGTTATGCACTAAAAAGTAAAAACCAGTTGAATATTAGCTCAATTGAGTAAATTATTCATCTAAACTAATGAAAATTGTTCTTTTTAATCTACAAATGTCAGCTTAATTTTCTATATCCAAGTCAAATATCCACAACAACTGCAACTTACAAAAACCAACTAAGCTCCTAAACTAAACCAAAATACTAAATCCAAAAAAAAAAAAAGAGAAAAAGATAAATAAAGTAGGCGTTAAAGACTTACCTGCAAGAAGACCAATTTATCTCTCAAAATAACAGGCTGCTCGAGTTCAGGTGGAGAAGCAATAAGGGTCTCAAGCAAATGGGTTCTAAAAGCTGCAACCTCAGCTTCACCCAGAATCCCTTCTTTGTGTAGACCCATCAAGTTCAATATCTGGTGAAAGGAATCCTGCTGCCATTTCAGATTATCAGACTGCAGCTTGGAAAGCCTGTGTTCCAAGGCTGGTAACCGCCTTTTCTTGAATGAGAAAGGGAGAATTGTCTTGCAAAGAGAAGTGATGGAGTCATGGAGAGTGGAGTAGTATGTGGGTGTATAACTGTACACCATTTTCGATCTTTTGGCTTGTTGATGAGAGCTTGAAAATGGGTTGAAGCAAGATTTGAGACTGATGGTCTTAGTTGCCAGAGCTTTTGATTATTATTTTTGAAGAAGATTTCGGGTTATGTATTTGAACAAGGTGAGATTGTTGTTTCAGTTTCGAGAGTTTTGAATCTTGGGGAGAGCTTAAAACGGTCACTTGAAACTAGCCGTTGAGAGTTGGAAGACAGACGCGAAGCCAATTATTTGTTGATAGAACGCTGTCGTTTTCCTCCATGTTTATAGTCATGATACCAAGTTTAAAATTTGTGCAAGAATATTTATTTCCCTTTTTCTTGTCTTGCAAGAACATATCTATTTGTTTACAATTATTGTAAGAATAGTTATAAAATCCAATCCAAAATCAACTCCAAGATTTTGGGTTATTGTAAGGGTAATTACACAATGATATATTTAAATTTTAAACCCAAAACATGAAGCATGATATGTTCCAATTTAAAATAATTATTTCTTAAGCACATACCAATATGATATTGTTATTTAAACATCTTAAAATATTAAAAAATAATAATATATGGTAACAATATTAAAACATATTTCTTGTTTTGAAAGAATATACTTATTGATTTACAATATAATATTACTCATTTTATCGTCAATTCATTTGACTTTACTATAAGTTAATGATTATCTCAAAGTTATAAAATTTTAAAAAACACAAAATATAGTTAAATAGGTTAATAGATAAATTGAAAATTAAAATAAAATATTTTTATTTGTTTTATTCATTTAATAAGTAAGATAAATACTTTATCTTGCTTATTTTATACTTGTTTTTATTGTTTTTGTACAAATAAAGGTATTACAGATAAAAATTTAACATAATCAGGTCATTTCTTACTTATTATGATAAATATATTTTGTTAATTTACATATTATTTATTTGTTTATATATCAATTTATACTTCAACAAGCATAATATTTACTTGGTTAAACTCCACATAAATCTCCAGATCTTTTCTCCCATAGTAACCTAAAGGTTTTTTTTTTCATATAAAACTTTGTGTTTTACCTTTTTTTTTTTCAAAAGTAGTAATAGTATTAAATTGTCAATTAATTTTTTATAAAAAGACAATAACATCCTTTGTGTTTTAATCTTTTTGTTTTTTTTTGTTTGTTTAATTAAAAAAAGAATTTAATATTTATTTGTGTTTTTTTCTTTCTAACTTTTCTCTCCCTTTCTCTCCTCATTTTCTTACTGTCCAAACAAGAAACATAGGTGACGCTTGCCCGTTACCTGCAATAAAATTTAATGCTCTCCCTCTTACCTCAATGCCCTTACTAGATTTCTTCAGTTCCTTTTCTGCTCCGGGTGCAGGTTTAGAGTGTTTCCTTCTTCGAATTCTAGTTCTTTCATTGACCCTATACTGGGGCAAATCTAAAGTTGATTTTATTATCAGCATATTTAAAGAAGAAAAATTTTAGCCAGATTCTGACCGTTCATCTCACCTTTCACCAACATCTTGACGTTAGATACAAAACCTTTTTAATCTTGAAAAGACGTGAAAGCTTTTCAATGAATGACTTTCCATTGTAAAGGGGCTATTCACTTAGGCATTAAAGTACACTCCCCTTTAGTGATCTGCTACTTTGGACCAAATGCTTTGCTTAGGCATTAAGATACACTTTGTTATAGTGATATGTTGCTCTGGACAACGACTATATAGAAACACGAAAACCTGGACCCATCATGCTAGCAAATACGGAAGGAGTTCACATACGCAGCATGCTTGGAAGTCTTCTTTAAGCTTGTTGACTTTGAACAAGTGGGATATTTGGCATTGAAGTTGAATTGGTTAAGGTAAAATATTAATGCAACTAAGAGTTTTGACCAAAGTGATGGCTAACATTCATCTTCTTAGACAATTTTTTTTTTATGGATTCTCTTTTTAAGATTAAGTTTTAATTTTTTTAATTAAACAACAAAAAAACAAAAATATTAAAACACAAATGTTGTTATTGTCTTTTTATAAAAAAAATTAACTTACAATTTAACATCATTACTATTTTTTGGAAAAGAAGTAAAACGTAAGGTTTAATATGAGAAAGAAATAACTCAAGAAGTTATAGAAGAAAGATTATACCACAAGGGGTTGACTTGGAGATTATCCTATTTACTTTGTTCAAGTTCTTATGTTGGTTAAATTGGTGAAAACTTGGCTTTTCTTTTCAATTCAATTTACCTAAACCCAAGTTTGATCCTCACGCTTGATAAATTTTTGGTAATTGGATTAATTATTAATTGTAAATATATAGACAAGTTTAGGGTACGAGTACTCGATGCTACTCAAATATTAAATATAATTAGGTTTGAGAATTGAGTATTCGATGAATGATACACCGCACTCTACTTGAACTAGAAATGGATAATAAATTTGTTATTTGAACGGGTACTTAAAAATGGCATTTCCGTTTCCTTCCCTAGCAGAGGTGTCCAAGGTTGAGCTACTTGCTCAAGCCTGTTAGCTTGACTCGATCATATTTTGGCAGCTTTTGTGGCTCGATCTCGACTCGTCACAATTAAATTATTTTATTTATAAATAATTTAATATTATTTAATTTTAATTTAAAAATATTAATATAAAATAGTATTTTTAATATTTTAATAATAAAATAACAATAAAATGAATAAACCAGACCGAACTTAGACTTAGCTTTTTAAATTAAAAGTCCAATGGACCCAATCCGATCCACGATCATCTCTTTATATATGTATCATCGTGACATTAGTAGTGATCTAAAAATGATTTAAATGTACTATTGCAAGTGACATACATACCAATAAATACTAATAAACTCTTTGAAAGTTCTCTGTTTCCTTTTTATTATTATTATTCTGATTATTCTTGGTTTAGAGTGGTTCGAATTAAATTAAGGAAGTCGGTGTATTCGTTGAGACTTGCAAATATTTTTCAAATCATGCTTATCACTAATCCTCTCTTGCTCTCCAATGAATCAATAACCATAAGCATCAAAAAGAGTAATGACCAATTAATGAATACAATTAACGTTTATTATAAGAATTTCGAGTATGCTTATTTTTTGAGTTATAAGATATTTATGAGAATTAGCTTCATCTCATTTATTTTCCAAACATGATTGACGATTATTATTATGGTGGGGGTGGGCTGCGTATGTAAAAACAAAGACATTGCACATTTCAGTTTCAGGTGAGACCATCTTCTTTTTCTTTCTTTTATCTTTCTCTTTGGAATGGGTGCTCTGGTGGTCCTTAATCTTTGACAAAACTAAATTATCCTCAATAACACGTAACATTACATTACATTCCACTTTCCACATTGTTAGGCATTAGCCTACTTCTTTTCCGCACAACATATCATTTGGGGATGAGCAATTGATTGGTTCGGTTCATTATAATTAAGGATTAAATAGATTAAATATTTTTAAAAAATTAATCAGAATTGATCAAATTTAGAAAAGATCGAATTAACCAAACATCGAATTGATTTGATCAATTCGGTTTTGGATCAAAAGAATCGAAATTGTCACTTTTTTCTTTTACAAATTACAACATTGAAATTTATAAATTTATTTATAATTATAAAATATACAAATAATTTAAACATAAAAAATATATATAATATTTATCTTTTCACTCACATAATTATGTCCTTTCACAAAAACCGTCAAACTAACATTTAAGAGTTTTAACCTCTAAATTCTAACATTTAAGATTCAACATAACAAAGATAATAAAAGTAACATCTACAAAAAAAAGAACATCTAACACAAGACAATCAATTATTGCAAATCATGAACTTAATAATAGAAAAATATATATTTTATATAAATTTAAAAAATATATAAACTAATATTATATATTAATATATATAATATTAATTTGATCTTTTAGTCAGTTCAATTCAAAGATTTTAAAACTAAAAATCAGTCAAATAAATCAATTGGACCAAACCGTTTAATTACTCAAATTACATTTAGTTCGATTGAGTCAATAATCCGATCCAATTTTACTCATCCCTAATATCATTTACTCTGTGATATGACAAAATGGATGCTATTGTCATGGTCAATATTTACTTAAAATTGAAAAATTAACAAAAGAAAATGAGATTCAAATCCGATTTTATGAATAAGGAGATACATGTTAATGTTTTAATTTGATAATGTTCACATTCTTATCTTATAGTATGTTCTTAACGAATCGAGTAGGTAGGCTTCTTTGTGAATCAGGTGTGATCACAATTCATGGTCCGTCCATATAAGGACGAATAATTCAAGCTAATAGTGGATGGAAATCGTTTTCATAGGAATCCTGTACAAATCGATAAGCATCACTAATACTCATAACCATGCTATTGACGCATATGATTATATGAATGGAACAGGTTGCCCAAATCACATTTAATTTAAGTTCACACAGGGGCGGTTCAACATTTTTAAAGGCGTAAAGTGATTAAACATTTAAATGAGACCCTTACTGAGTAAAAAATAAATAAATAAATAAATGAAGCTCTTTTTATTGAAATTAAAAAAAAATTACCATTAGTTGGAAATCATTGAAAGTATATTACATTCATTGAAAATAAAAAAATATAATTGAGAATTATTAATATTATGAGAATTGAAAAATAATAAAAAATAAAAAATTATTAGGCATAATTGAAAAAGTGAGAGCACATGTAATTTTATTAATTATTTTAACTTTCACAAGATTGAGAAAGTGAGATAAATAGTTAAGAATTAATAGAAAGTAGGAAATGAAAGAAAATAAATATTTAATAGATACTTAATTTAAAAAATATTTTGTTAATTATTTTAATTTTTATATATATTTAATATAATTAATTATATTATATAAAATTATGAGACCTAAAGTAAGGACTTTGCTGGCTTTATGCTAAAGCTGGCCCTGAGTCCACACCTGCCTAATTGTTTCCCCTTTTTCTTTTTCTTTTCAGCCTTTTCACCATGAGCTCCAACCCTTTCATTATCAATGCAAAAATGTCGATTTATCCGTCAGTTAGCTGCACTATTTAGTTATTTACAAAAAATGTAAACATAATTAATATAATTTTATGAACATTTTATTTTTATTAGTAGTAGGACAGACAGTCAAAACTGATTGAATTCTTTATCATTCTCGTAAAGATTTGGTTGGCATTTGATGCATCTTAGTGAGCAGAACATGACTTTATATAGTCCACTCCAACAAATGGAAATTGGCCTACTTTTTACGAAAACTAATTCTTAATTATTTATATCAGCTTTGGTTTTTGTATAATTTATTGTTTTAATATGACTGGGTGAAAATGATTTTGTAAGTCCATATGTTGACATCATACGAGGGCTACAATTTATCATTCAATAACAATGATAAAACATTTCATAACCCAAAAAGAAATTCAGATGCAAGAAGAGTAATTCATTAATTATAACATCTCAACTTTTTAATTTTTTTTTAAATAACTCAACCTTAGATTTTACAAAGTTGTTGGCCCACTGTGATTAGAGTTGGAGGTAGACAAGATTAGGTGCATTATTTAAGTTGAATTTCAAAGGTGGGGCAAGAGAATGAATGGACATTGATGTGCATGTTCAGTAAAAGAATCACTTTACCATGACGAAATGCCCCATTCACCTCGAATTTTATTAAGACTTCTTCTATCAGCTGCAACAAAAGTATAATAAGGGGGCAGTACTTTAATTAACAGTAAAATATAATGATATTTTTTTATCATAATTATATGGGTTAATTAGTTTTCATAATAAATAATCTATCCAAAAAAGATATTTTCATTAGACATATAAGTCATGTCATTAATCAACTGACAATCTTTTTATTAATTTGATGATATGATAATATTTTTAAAATAATTTTACTTTTTATTAATTTTAAAAATTATTACCATATAAATTAAATTTTTTATTTTTTTAATTTTTTCAAAAAAAAAAACTCTCAATCTGACCACCTTGCAATTGGTGGTGCTCCCCGATCAAGAGAGCACCAGATTTTGTGCTCCTGTTCGTGCTCCCTTGAGGAGCATCGTCTTCCCAAAGGGAGCATTGATCTAGTGCTTCTTGTGGGGTAGGGGAGCACCAGATCTAGTTCTCCATAAGGGAGCACGAGATCTGGGGTGCAAGACTAGATCTCGTGCTCCATTGGAGAGATTCGGTTAGATCTGGCATTCCAAGGTCAAATTCGATCGTAAGGTGACCGATCGATATAAGGTAGTATCATTAGTCGACCTCAGAAAAAGGAGAAGAGTGAAAAAAAGGAAAAAGAGCATTTTAAACATTTTATATTTAGGTATTAACACCATTTATATATTTGGGACAGACTGTTTATTTTGAAAACTAATGAACCTACATATAATTATAATCAAAAGATGAAAATATCAATATATTTTCCTTTTTAATCAATTATAACCCTCTCTCTGCCAAGAGATGATTAGGTAGTTCATTTAAATTTTCAACATGCATAATATATATGTTTGAGTTCCTAATAAGTTGAATTTCCCCTTTGATAGAGGAAAAAAGAAATGTTGCTAAACAAATATATTTGATTGTATTATATAATCTTTATGACAGTATTTTGGGTAAAAAAATGTTGTTAAAGTAATTTCATATATTAACGAAAACTAGATTTCTATACAATAAAACATTTATAAACTAATATTTTGGGATCATGAAAATTTATTAATTAATCAATAAATTAATAATTTATTAATTTGTATATTAATTAATAAAAAATAAAACTATTGAGATATTCTTTATTTATCTTTTCAAAATACTGAATTTAATATATGTATTGTGTATTGTGATTATACGAATATTGCCTAATTATTGAATTACGAATTATCATTATTTTATGTATTTGTTTAATCAAAACAATGTCTATGAATGTAATTAGTTTTATTAAATAGAAGTAACGAATCTAGCCATTTTTGTAACAAACTATAATTACATTCGATATATACTTAATTAGTATACTTCATGAACATTAAGTCAAACAAAAACATCTATCAAAAGAACATACAATACCACATACAGTAAAACTAAATACAACAACTTCTTGAGATGTAAAAAAATCAATAATGACGAATGAAATATGTAAAACATTGTGTGAGTACATCAAATAAGATCAAGATGTACTTAAAGCAAAAATTACATTGCATAATTTCTCTTATAATATGAGAACACTACATTAGAGTTTTTTTAATATAGTAAGAAAAGTTAGAGATGAGGTATAATGAGACATCAATTTCAAGAAGAAACAAATAATATTAGAGTCATATTTTATAAAAAAATCTCTTAATTGAGTAATGTATATATATAATTTTGATGTATAAAGAGATTATTAATTTATATATATCAAGTGAGACCTATGTGTTTTCTTTTAAATGTATTATTTTATAAATTTAATGAATTATTAATTTACTACGTTGATCTTAATCGAAACCGGTTAAAAATATTATTTAATCTAAATTATTAATTTATCGAATATTAATTTATCAAAATTTTACTGTAATTGAACTCGTAATTATGGAAATTCTCATATATTCAACTACTAACTTCGATAATCTTCCAAGAAATTTTTGGTGATTACTAAGATGATATTCCATAATCAACCGTGTACATTGTGATTTTGCTTTTTCTTTTCCTTGCCAAAAAAATATAATCAATTCTCTGGTACGGCTATGAGGGAAAGCAACTTGCTTTGTTTTATGTGTGCGTTGCCTTAACATGGAGGAAACTGATAAAAGTGTAGCAAATGGAAATATAGGGGTACAAGATACTATACCAAGTATATACTACAACTCTTCCAAGGAAAAGGGTGATTATGGATGTGTTTTTTATATATATATATATATAAAGGAAATATATTAATTTATATATAAAGGAAATATATTAATTTAAATCAATGAGTCGGCGGATGTTTTATAGTATCATTGTTTTGTTTTTATTTCATTTAATAGAAGAATGTTTTAACATTATGTTGTTAATATATTTCTGCATAAATTAATAAAAAAAATTTAACTTGTTGGATTATTGAGGTGTTGTATTGCCTTTTAAATTTGATTAAAAACACTGGCTATTTATCTACAAATGTATCTGAAGAAAGTTGAAATTAGGAATTGGTTAGAACTTTCGTAGCAGGACCTTAACAAAAGCCTTACTACTTCCTAGAAATACCTTGCTACCTTGATTGTTGAATCATGATATAAGCACTTCTTAGCATTTAGAACCAAAATACTACTACTATCAAGAATTCTGTGATCAAGAATGCTAGAATTAGAAACATCAAAAGAAATTTTTAATTTCACATATGAAAACAAGCTACTTCCTGATTCATGGGTAATCATTCATCACTAACCCTACAACAATCCTTTGGCTTTCTGATAAAAGAGAAAGAAATAACCTTTTTTTCAAGATAGGATGCCCATTCTACAACATGGGCAATGAGCATTATTCTCTACCCATGGGATCAGGCACCTCGAATGAAACCGATGTGCGCATGGCAGATGAACCAAGGTCTCACCAGCCTTGAACCGTTCCAAGCAAATGGCGCACTCCTCCTGATCTGAAGCTTTCCAACTCAACTTGGCCCAACTAAACCTCTTTGTGCCACTCTTCTTTGGTCCAAACACTTCCTTGTGCAACTCCCCTTGAACCATATATCTTCCATCAACGCACCTCGAACTTTCTTTGCTATTTTGCCTGATTTCAATGCCCAAAACAGGGGAATAAGGGCAAAACTAAAAACTAATTAAGCTGTATGTTAGCAAGTCACATAGCAGATCTGCTAACATGAGCCTGATATAAATATTCTGTTGTTTAGTACCTTTTGGGTTCTGATTTTCTTTGTGATCTCAGCCTCTCATCTAATCTTTCCTTAGCTTCTCTTGCTACCTCTCCCAGCTTCTCATCTTGATTGGCCTGATTTAATACGCTCCTTTGCTTTATTTTTTCCAAGTAAAACCAAGTCAGTCCCAATTATAATCTCCACCATATATATGGACCAAAAATTACTGTATAATCAGGAAGAAGAAGAAGAAGAAGAAGTACCTGTGAAGAAACAGAGCTATGATGAGTTTCATGGTTGCTTGTATACAAACAAAAAGAGGACCTCCTTGTCCAGCCAATTGGTACCGTGCTTGGTGAATCAGATGCGCCTCCGCTTTGATGGAACCGTCTTCTTCTGGCACATTCAACACCAGGAAGCATGCCGGCCATTGATGAAAGATATGAATTCTGAAAGAGACTGTTAATTAAGATCAGTGTCTTTTATTTGTTATATTAAGGCTTCGGGCATGGTCTACTGTAAACTGATTTGTCTGCCGATATGAAGCTACCTGAAAGGAGGAAATGAGTGGTTATAAAGAGGAAATACCTGTATAAATAATTGCAAGAAGAAAGGGTACCAAAAAGGGGTTATGATTAAAAAGTGAATCAATCTCTAAAACAAAGAGGAAAACAGTTGTTACCTCATATATATTACTAGTGGGAGACAAAAGCGGGTCCGTGCCATTGATTGTCGAAGAAACAATCTTTCTCAATCACCCTTCATTTGAGAGATAGAAGAAGTATGAGTCATGTTTCTGTGTAAGAGCTCAAAATATACCCAACAGATTAAAATATTAAGACCGAAAAGACTGTTGGAAAAAATAAGGAAGGGACGAGGAAGGAGGCAAGGGAGCTTCACGGCAACTTACCGTCTACCAGCCGCCCACCAGACGACAGCACTTGTGTAGAAGGGTGAGCCACGTGACTAACCCAATTCCCACTTTTCTGTAATTGTAAATGGAATAACTTTTTCCTTCTCAAAATTTGTTTTTCTTTAGACATTTATTAAAACCTTATTCAATAACCACGTCATTTAAATAACTAGGCAATATTTAACATTTTCAAATTTTTATTTCAAGACATATGCTTTATTTTAGTTAAGTTATTTGTTATTTTATAGAATAAAAACGAACATAGAATAGTTAGATCACAAAAATAGTAGTGAAAGTAGTCTGAAATAGACTGTAAGGTTCATGGGTGTCACTAGTATATTATAATGAATTTGACTAAATTATTCATATATAATTAAAAAAAATTTCACTTAAGTTTTTTTTCTTAGTACAAGCATTTTTCTTTTTCTTTTTTCGTTTTCGGGAAACATGTGAATCATTACTAAGTGTCATTGATCTCCACTACTTCATCAAATCAAAATATCCATTCACTGCCTAACATATGTAGTGAGCTAACATGTTATTTTCATGATAAACATGTTCTTACATAATCAACTTATTCTTTCCATGATGAATATGCTCTTCTATAATACACTTGTTCTTCCCATGATAATTATGTTCTCCCCATATGTGCTCTTTTCATGACATCGAATAAATACTTTCTAGTTAACCGCATACACTTTGTATATATAAGAACCTCGGCAATTCATCAAGGGCATTAAGAAATTCAATAGATTCTTTCTCGATTGAAGTACATATGAAGTCTTTGTATTATAACAATTTTGTTTAATTTAATCTTTCTACAATTTTTTTTTAATTTATCCCCCTCACTCAGCTAATTTAGATAGAATTACTCATAATGACTAAATTACACCAAATACTAAATAAAGAGAATTCACCACCTACCTAAAATATCAAAAATACATAAATTTTAAATTAAATAGTACCCGAAAACAGCTCATACTCTTAATTCTTTTTATCTAAAACGCAGAAACAGCCAACAAATTGATGGAAGAGAATCCCACCAACCACCACGGAGGTATCATGATTGAGCTCTGTAACGACTGTGAAAAGAAAAAGAAAAGAAAAGAGATGAGATGCACCACCCCCACCCCCTCACTGCAATATTTTTTTATTATTGCATGATATCTCGGCAATGATCCGACTCGTGCAGGAAAGAGAGGATGATGAAAGAAAAGGCGAAGTTGTCAAGTGACAAGGATAGTGAAGATTGAGGCAGGAAAAACCATGTAACCCTGGATTATATACTTTATTGGGTCTTTTTATTCTCCAGCATTATTTTATAGAATAGTGCATTAATTTGCCCATAATCTCATAATAATCCTTTTGATAATTGGGCCAGAAGGGATTCCAACTGATAAAAATTTTTATTTGGATCAGACAACAGCTGCTGCCCTGCTCATCACTTTGTCTACATTCTTTTGATTCATTTACCCACAATACGTGATCTGGTTTGTGTGAAATGCTTTTGAATAAACAACTTAATATTGGAGACATATAATAATTATATAAAAAAAACCCAACCTTAGCTTAATAGTTTTTATCCTCGCGAAAAGCTAAGATTTAACATTTAAATTCACCTTCACCCTTACCTTGTGAGTTAAAATATAAGCAAAAAAAATAAGGTTTTGATATTTGTAAATATTAAATTCAAATCCCATATTATATAAATTTAGTATAATTTTATATTGATTTGTATTAATTAGTTTATTTATCCACTAATTTAACTTTATATTAGTTTGTTAGTTAGTTGGTTTATTCATTGATTTTTTTAGTAAATATAACATATAATAATATATATGAAAATTATGTGATTTTATTTAAAATTTTTGTTTGTATTTATAATTTCATAAATAAATAAATAAATAAAAAAGCCTTGGAGTTACTGTCGAGCTGCAAATAATTTTTATGGGTGCTCCTTATGGGTTTAGACTGGGTTCTAAAAAACAATATGTTAACAACTAGAACCAAACCCAAATATTTGTCAATGCACAACTGGTGCTGGTTGACTGCCTGCCAATAATTTCTGGGCTTGGTTTCAGCCGACCCATATCCTTCGCAAAAACAAAGAAAAGCACAAAGATAATTTATTATATGTAAAATGATATGTATATCAATTACAGTACTTAATAAAATTTTCTTCATTCGAATTTTGTAAATTATTTATAGTTTTTATTATTACTTTTTTATCTTATGTCTTCATAATTATTTTAATTATGTTTACAAGGTGGATTAATTTTAAATCATTATTTTCAAACCTTTTGTTCTCATCCCTTTCTTCATTTCTCGATCTGGTGCTGTCATCAACCTTGTCCATTCCGACAACAACGGCTCCTCCCTTTGTTCTCTTCCCTTTTCGTTTTGCTGCCAATTTTCACTCTTTTTAAAAAATCTTAACGTCCCTTTGATTTTTTTCTCTCTCCACCATCGATCCCACCATGAAAAAAAAAAAAAGCTAGGAGGGCTTGATTGAGGCGTAGGCCCTCAATTGGAACAACATCAAAAACTTTATTTTTATATATAGTAATAAATATGAAGCAGAAATGTAGCATGCAAACAAGATTCGAACTTCAAACTTTTATCATTTCATATTTTTTATTGTTAAGAAAAGTTACATTAACGTTAATAAATAAGATTTATAGTTATTGATAATCAAAGAATTATTTTTTTAAAATTAAATGATCAAAATAGACAATCTCCTTTCAAAAAAATTTTCTTGTTTTATATCAAAATATAAATATTTTTACTCTTAAAAATGAAAAGAAAATAATAACAATCTCTATAAGGTCACAGCCAAAACCCTCACCAACTAGATGGAAATTGGTGATTAGTAAGGTTATCAACAAGAACCACTTTGCTTTTGTTGCTAATAGATAGCTTCTTGATTGCTATCTTACTGCAAGTAAGGCCATTGATTACATTAGAAAAGAAGCAAGCAGCAGACTATTATTAAAGGTGGATTTTGAAAAGGCGTATGATTCCATTGATTGGGAGTTCTTCTGTCTAATTTTGGGAAAAATGAAATTTGATAGTCGATAGAGAAAATGGGTTAAAGTGTATCTTTCCTCAACATCTATATCGGTGTTGGTCAATGGTAACCCTACAAATCAATTCTAAATGTGACAAGGACTACACCAAGATTGTTTGCTTTCGCCCTTCTTATTTAATTGTGTTGTAGAAGCTTTTAGTGTGCTTATGCACAAAGCTGTCAACATGGGTCTATGTCAGGGAGTGGAAGTTGGTAGAAGACGGATGGTTGTCTCTCATTTGTAATTTTGCATTTGCAGTTCGCAAATGACATGTTAATCTTATGTAAACTTGATCTAAATAGTTTAATTAATGCTAAAATTTTACTGAGGTGTTTTCAGATAGTTTTCAAACTAAAGATTAATTTCCAGAAGAGTTACTTGTTTGGGTTTAGTCTTGATCATGAAACTATTGTGGAATGGGTGAGGAAGATTGTTAGTAAAGTGAACAAATGCCCTACAACTTTCTTGGGTTTACGTCGTAACACATCAATGAACTCGATTAAGATGTGGAAGTCAATTGTTGAGAAAGTTGAGGCAAGACTTCCTATTTGGAAGGCAAAGTCCCTATCTCTTGGTGAAAGAATAACTTTGTTAAGAGCTATCCTTAATAATCTATCAGTCTTCTTTATTTTGATGTTTGCAAAGCCAACTGGAGTAAAAAAAAATCCTTGACAAATTACAAAGACAATTTCTATGGGGTGAAACCATTGAGAGAAAACAAATACATTATGTTAGTTGAGAATCAACTTGTCTTTATCGTGACTTGGGTGGAATTGACCTTGTCGACCTCCATGTGAGGAATAGAGCTCTTCTCAATAAATGGCTCTAGTGGTTCAACAATGAAACTTGGTGTCTTTGGAGTGAGTTGATAGAGGATAAGACAGATTGTGACCTTAATACATTACTACCATCAAGTGCCAAACAAGAAGATCTTCCAATGTGTGGAAAAACATTGTCAAGCCTCTTAACGATAATTCTAACATGGTGAGAATTACTTGTGATGGAATAGGAATTTTGTTTGTAATGGCAAGAGGATTAATTTTTTGAAGGAGCAATAGATACCAGGGGTAGTGCTTAATCAATTCCCAAGAATCTTTGCTTTGGCGACTGATAAAAACGGTGTGATCGATGACTTTGGTAAGTGGGACAATCAACGGTCGAGTGGGCCACTGATCTAAGGAGAAATGTGCTTGGATGGGAAGATGAACAGTGGGAGGCTTTTATGTGCCTACTTCTAAATCAAGAGTTAGATTAGGAACCAGAGCATTTAGCTCATTGGTTGGTACATGAACCCTTGTTTAAAGAGCAGGATTTAAATTTCCCTCAGCACAATTATATAAAAAAAATTAGAAAAAAAAAAGAGTTAAATCAGGAGTTTCAAGACAAGATGATTTGGAAGCATAACATAAGTGGCAACTACAGCACAAAATCCTTTATGTTGAACTGTATTAATGTGAAACATTCTAGTTCTGAGGTGTGGAGACGGATTTGGGAAGGTTTGACGTCCCATAAAGTGGAAGCATTTTGTTGGCAATTGCTCAAATGAAGATACACCTGAACATTTGACTCATTAGTTGATGCATAATCCTTCTACTTAAAGAGTAAGGTTTGAATCCCCCTTCTCTCAATTACAAAAAGGAAAAAAACTACTCAAGGGAAGATTAGCAATGAGAAAAGAGTTGGCACGTAGAAGTATCATTAGACAAGAGGCTACGTACCGCTTGCTGTGCAAAATAGGTAATGAAACTCTAAATCACTTATTTTTCTCTTGTCTTGAAACATGGAAATTATGACACTAGTGTTGTGATTACAGGAATGTTAAATAGGTATTGTAATTATTGGAATGTCAAATGGGTATTACATGAGGACCCTGTTATGTGCTTTCAAGCTTGGAATGAGATGAGTAACCAGATGGAAAATGGGAAGGTGTTTAGAATGGTTTTTTACACTATTGCGTGGTCCATCTAGTTAGCTCGAAATGATGTTGTGTTCTAAGGCAAAGTGTGGAGCAACTTCAACACCTTTGACACAATTAAGTTGAGGTTGGGATGGTGGGTAAAACTCAAATGGCCAAACTTTAACCCATATTTGTTAGATGTGATTAGAAGTCTGAATCTTGGCTTGAGCCTTGAAAATAATAAGTAGATAAAGAGTATAATAGCTTAGAAAGAACCACCCCCGAGAAGCCTTAAGTTTAATGTCGATGCAGTTGCAAGTGAATGCCCTGGCAAAGTAGGGATAAGGGCCCTAGGGGATGAGAATGAGAACATCCGTTTATTATTTTCAATTTCAATGGGTGTCATCAATTCTAATAGAGCTAAGCTGAGCGCCCTCCGGAAGGGTTTTCAAGTGATGGTTGCATCAAAGTGGCCCAACTCCCATGGGGTTGTTTTTTAGAGTTATTCCTCCAACGTTGTCTCATGGGTGCTGAACCCTCACAATACTCCATGGAAACTTAAGAAAACCATCATGAAGATTGAAGGGCTAAAATCCAAGCAATCTAAATAGGGTATAAGTAAGATCTCTTGGTCTACAAATGAAATCACAAATAGCTTGGCTAAAACGAGCATACGTAAACAAGGTGATCTAATGTGGACTATTGGCAATGTGAGTGCGAGCCAAGTATCAGATGAAAACTAATTATGAGTTCCTAAAGTGATGTACAATTTGAAATATCATAGGGCGTATAGTTGGGAGGGGTAGCTGACAAAGCGATCTGACCTTTACTGCAAAATTATTTTTGTTTACTTGTAGTTTTGAGATCATAGGCAAAGGCTACCTAGGCCACCCTTTGTGTGTTCTTTTGTAGCTATCATCGTTAATACAAGATCACTGCCTTTCAAAAAAAACTTAACTTACCAATATATATGAGCTTGTTATAATATTTCGAACTCATCACATTTGCTTAACTAAAAAATATCATTGATAAAACTCAAATCAATTTTCAAACAAAAAAAAATTAAAAAAAAAGGCATGAATGGAGTGCCCAAAGAATTTCCAAAATCACAAAAAGCATTAACCTCCACTATTTATTATCTAAATTTACTGAAAGCACCCATCCCTTCAGTCGCGGAGGTTCAGGTTTCTCAGTTGAAATGATAACCAACCATTTTCTCATTTCCGTACCATTCGCGTCCTTTTTTTTTTGTAATTTTGCCAAATCCCTTCACTCTATATTTTATTATTCCCTCTCCTTCACTCATTCGCAAAATAACTCCCAACAAAAAAAAACCCAAAACCTTTTCTTTCTCTTTTTTTTTATTTTTCAAAAGAGAAAAAGAAAAAAAAAGGTAAGGCAATGAGCAGCGAAACAAATCCAACCTCTCCAATTTCTCCATCATCTCTAAAACAAAAGCTAAAGTCTTCTATTCGTCTCCCATGGCTCTGCCACCACAGCCGCCAAGACAGGGCTCTAAATGCCTCAGCCACTCCTCTTCCAACCCCTACTCCAAGCCCTACGGCTAATAACAACCACAACAAGCCAAGGCTAAGCAAGACATTGTCTCCTACGTATCTGAAGTCCCCGGAGTTTAGAGACAAGTGTCGTAGCTTGATTAACCGCATTGGACACGGTCCTGGTCACCGCCATAGCCATAGCCACAGCCACAGTTATGGTTATCATGGCCATGGCCACGGGAGACGACACTCGGCGGATTTTCGATATGATCCGTCTAGTTACGCATTGAATTTTGATGAAGGATTCAATGATAGCCAACTTGATGAGTTCCCTTCGAGAAATTTTTCTACTAGGTTGCCAGCTTCTCCTTCTACTACTACTTCTAGAGAAATCACTGCTTATACTTGAAAAATAAGATTTTGGCTTTCTGTTGAATTTGCATGGAAAAATGATGGCTTGATGAGGATATAGTGGTAGGTTTTTTTTTTTTTGTTAAAAAAGAAAATTGCTTGCAATTGTATATAATTTTTTTTCTTCTCATTTGTTGATTAATCTTTGATAAAAAGTTACTATAAATAAGATGCATCCTTATCTCAATTATGTAAAGAAGATCTTGAAATTTATTAAGTTTTAAGTTTCCAATCCCATTATATATGAAGTTGATTATATTTTATGTTAATTTGTTAATTTATTTATTAATTTCTTCTATTAAATATAATAATCATCTTATATTTATTGAGAATTAGATTATAATTTTTATTCATGAATGTAATCTCATAAAAAAAAGTTTTTCATAAATTTGTGAAGGTAATTGCTGAAATTAATTAAATATTTAATTATGGAAAAATAAAGGGATATGAATGTGGCTTCCATGGAAAAATGCATAAATTCCAATATCATGAGTTCATGTAATAACTTATGTTTGAGAAAGAATAAGGAGACAATCTAGAATTAGTATCGCATCACCTTTTTTAATATATATATATATATATATATATATATATATATATGTGTGTGTGTGTGTNGCTTTTTTATTATTTTTTATCCCTTTTTAATATATATATATATATATATATATATATATATATATGTGTGTGTGTGTGCGTATGTGTGAAATTATCTTATAAACTTATTAATGTTAAAAGTTTTGTTTAGTAAGCTTAAATTAACTGTTTTCAGAAAATGAATTCAGATGTGCCTATATTGTTGAATTGTTGTGCTTGATTCTCTAATTAGTCATCAATAAGCAGTGGTGGAATCAAGATTTTAAGTTTGAGGGGATGAAATTGAAAACTTTAATAGTTGAGGGGGTGAAATTATAAAATTGAAAAAAGAATGAGTGATTGGAGAATGAATATTTGAGAGTGAGAGGTGATTAAAAGGCATGGCCAGCAGCCCAGCACACCTAGCTGGTTGCCTAGTGGAAATTGAAATAACAAGAAAAGCAGATTCCATATTTTTCTCAACAAAAGCAATTTGTTTTACTAAAACGGGGATCTTCTTATCCAAATATGATTTTGCAAGAAAAGGGATTGCTCATTTTGCATAGGCAAACATTATTACCAGCATCAGCATTCTGTACCAAGTTACCATCCTAATAATTGTCTCTGAGTACTAAATTTCAATAATGCAATGAAGGCAATGATACGAGTAAACTATACAACGGATATGTGTAAAATACGTGTCCGAAGGTGGCCCAAGGCTTCAACCTTTAGATTGAATTTAAGACACAAGAAATTATATTGATGATATACATGGGTTTATATGCTCCAAAAAATGTAACGTTTTAATTGGCCTTCGCCTTATCTTGTATTGGCAAGTACCCTAGGATTTTACCCAAAAGTCACTCATCTACTTGCATAGGTTCTATCACTCAACTCAAATTAGCTATAAGTATATAAAGGACATGTGTCCAACTTTCTTATTTGTGAATCAACAATGCATGTACTAGATATGAGATTTATAGAAATAGTCTTTCATCTCAATTATTTCCTTACCCCACTATTCCAAGGATAATGCATTGGGAATGTTACACTGCGTGCATCGATAATTCGCGATTGAATTGCTATTGAACTCTTATACACATGGTTTTCAAATGAAGAGATTATTCTTTAAACTTAAAGAATCAAATCTCTTAATTGACGTCGATGAGATAGAATTGGTTTCAATCAACACTATCTCCAATCGGTAATAGTTTCATACTTCTCATAGTGCTAGCAATTTTATCGCTTGATACAAGTTTAGTAAAAGGGTTCGCTAACATTTAACATGTAAGAAAATATTCAAAATAAACCTTAGCTTTCTTTACAATAATTCTCAAATCTCACATGATTATATCTCCAAGCAATATGCTTGTTATTATTTGAAAATCTCTCATTTTTAGTGTTGTAAATTACAGCTTGATTCTCACAATGCAAAGTGATTGGTCAATTTGTAAGAGTAACAAAACAATTGTTAGTTGAGGAAGGGTGGCTCACAAATTTTTCCCCAAGTGGAACATATCAAGTTGCATTTCGAATCTGTCAGTAGCTCGATAGGGTTGCTACCGGTTGACATCCCTCTTAAGGCTCGTATGTTTCTTGTCATGTCTCTAGATCCATTCATGAAGGAAGGTTCTGTTTTTTAACTTCAAGATCCATAATACCAATTCCCCCACAATTTCTATATTTACACACCTTGTTCTACTCAATATAATGAACTTTTTTGCTTTGCCCTAGCCTCACACTAAAGAAACATCATTTGAATTTTTTTTCAAGTTCTTTTTTAATTCCTATGAGAATTTAGAACAAAAATATGAAGAAATAGGGAGATTTACTAGAAACGACCCCAATAATGTCACTACCCCCACTCGAAAACAACTTAGCTTTCCACCCAGCTAATTTTACCTCATACCTCTTGACAACTACCGATTTCCAAATCTTTAGGGAGAGTTGATTTGTCCCCAGTGGGAGACCCAGGTATGTATTTGGAATGTTTCCCACTCTAGAGATCAAATCAACCCAAACACCAACCAGTTGCTTATCAATTCTAATCCCAAAGAGATTACTCTTCTTGAAGTTGATCTTGAAGCTCAAAATGACCCAGAAACATCTTAAAATTCTAATCACATTCTTCAAACTTTAAGGCTTAGGATAGTGGAAGATCATAGTGTCATTTGTATACTGTAAACGCAAAATTTTCAACCCTTAATCCCTATTGAGACACCCTTGCATAAATCAACCTTCTTTGCCTTGTACATGCTACCACTAAAAACATCTGTTACAATCTTGAACAGAAATGGTGACAAGGGTAGCATTATCTTAATCCCCTCTGCATTTTAAGTTGCCTTGATTAATATTAAACCTTTATGCATTTTGTTTATTCTTTCTTTTTCTTTCTTACAAATAACACACACATATATACTATTATATAAATGTATTATAAAATTATTATTATTATTATTATTGTTATTATTATTATTAAGAGATATATATATCTAATATACAACACCAATAGTATAAATCATCAATAAGAGATTACATCAAATTTCAACCAAAAAAAAAAAACAAAAACCTAATTAAGTGAGTAATGGTTCACCATAGGACCTTAAGAGCAAGATTTGCTCTTCCCCGCAACCTAAGGTCTATGTTGCTCTATTTTTATTTTTTATTTTTTGAAATATTCGTGTTCTATACATATTTGACATACATAAATATGGAGTTCCAACATTTAAATATGAAAAAAATAGAAAAAGTTGAACATATTCCACATGAAACGCATATTCATGTCCTTAAACTCACCCAAAATCCAAAGCCGAGTAACATAGCCCAAGGCAGCAATGCCCATGCCCCTTCTTCCCCTGATTGAGAAAACAGGGAATTCAATATTCACAAAATCTTGACAACTATTTCACGAAAAACATTTCAACAGCTATAGCAAAATTTTTATAAATTAATAATTTTTATTAAATAATATTTTTAGTCAGTTTCAATTTGAAATTAACGTAATAAATTAATAATTCGTTAAATTTATAAGATAATATATTTTTAAAAAAACACATATATCTCACTTGATATATAAATTAATAATCTCTTCATAAATCAAAATTATATATATGCATAACTCAATTAGAATATCTTTGTAACATATGATTCTAGTGTTATTTGTTTTTTCTTGAAATTGATATCTTCTTAGAACTTATCTCTAACTTTTTTTAGTACATTAAGAAGCTCTGATATAGTATTCTCATATTACAAGAAAAAATTATATAATGTAATTGTTGCTTTAAGCATATTCTTGTGAGAGACAAGCTCCACTACAAAACTATAGCCTTCAACTTCATTTTTTTTTTCAACTTTCATGACGTTCTAAATAATTTACTCATCATGAATATTAATAATTTGTAATTCGATAATTAGTTAATATTTGTATAATCACAATAACAATACATGTATTAAGTTTAATATTTTAAAAAAATACCTTAATAAATTAATTTTTATTAATTAATATATAAATTAATAAATTATTAATTTATCGATTAAATAATATCTGAATTAATTAATAAATTTTTCTGATCCCAATCATATTAATTTTTTTATCAACTTCTGCATTTTCCCAGGCCCATCTGGTTTTAGGGAAAATAAAAAAGGCTAATTAGGCTTAGAAGCAAACAAAAAATGGTCACGTAGATTTGATAACACAAAGATTCACAACAGCAAGACCGTAAAAAAAAGGTGTGGAGTACAAGAATCTATAAGATACCACCTTCCTCGGATAGACCGATCTTGTCAACGTCTCTAAAAGATTCTCCCATATTGTCAAAGGTGTGGTGAATGGTGATTGGCTTCGCTTGGTGGTGCTGCTGTTTAACAAACAGACGCATAATTTTCTCGCGCATGTGGATACAGCGGTTTCGTTCATCAGCTCTCCCAAATCTATGCATACCCCACTCAAAATATAGATTAAGGTATGTCTCTTCCCAGTTTTCTATATTACATCAGAAAGAAAATCAAAGGCATAAACAGTCAGTGAACATGTTCTCTCAAGGGATAGAATGTGGATATTTATTTTAGACGGTGAGAACAATCGGAAGATGGACCCAGTTTCTAAGCAGTGGGGGAGAGTACGCAGCGATGGACCACATATTCAACTGGGATTCGTTTGAATAAAAGTACAAAGCAACAGTTACAATTTTGTTTTCTGACTTACATCTGAATTAATAAATGACAAGTCGGTTCAGTTTTTTAGTGTTTGTCTCTCAATAACAAGTTGTCTTTAATTCAAATCAAACCAGTGGGCTCTCACGTTGTATTAGTCCTTAATTATATTATTGTTTGGAGGATTTAATAGCCTATTTAACTCCAAGTTTTCAAGTGCCAAATAGAATGTATTAAAAATTTGCTTCAAAATAAATTAAATATGAATAAAGTATAACCAATCTCAAATATATAAATAAAAAGACTATTGTTAGGATAGGATATGCAAACCCACTTGAGAGATTGATTTAACAAATTTTGAATTTGAACATCTCCCAACGTCAAACTCGTGATTTTTTTTTTTAAAGTGAAAGATAATCATAGAGCAAATATAAGCCTAATTCCCATTCCCAAAATGAACTCTAATAATATAAGATTTAAACCAAGTCTAATAATATAAAGATAATTTTAATTATTCATGAACTCAAATTTTAAAACCAAGTCTCAATATGTATAATGATATAAGATTTAATTATTTATGAACTTTAATTTTACACTTTTGAAGTTGGGATTATAGTAAGACCAAGTGTCAATACGTATAACAATATGAGATTTAATTATTCATCAAGTCTAACTTTGTCCTTATTTAATGAAATTGAACCGCTTAAGAGTTATCTAAAGGATTGTTATCTAAAAATTTATATTCTAGTGACAGCAATAGATAAAAATTAATTTAAAATAGTATTTTAAAATTTAATCAAAATGAATGTCCATTTTATTAATAAAAAAATTTGTTAAGATTGGTACTTATATATATATATATATGTATTATAGAATAATTATTATAGAATAACTTATTATACACATATGATGCTTTGATAGTACATAGTAGATAAATACCATACTGGTTTTTCTTGTTAGTGCTGAATTAAGCTAACCCCAACTAGAAGCAAAAAATTGCCATTAAACGAGAAAAGGGGTTCGAATTTATAAATCAAAATAAAATAAAAATTACAAAGAAGCAAGGACCAATGGTGACGTAGGAAGTGGATTATAGGATTGACAAAGTAACCAATAGATGAGAATGACCAATCTCTATCACAAAGTGTCTAGTCGTTCCAACCGAAAAGACAACATAAACGTGTTGGGGTTCCTATCTTTTCGCTGAGTTGATCAATTTTGGGAAACCACCTTATGTCCTACCAAATAGGCTTTAACGACTCGTCAACTCGTTGGTTGTTGCGAACATGTTTCTAGGCATCCTAAGTGGATAAGATGATGTCTCCATAAATTTCTAGTGTATGAGTACTTTGAAGTTTTTACCAAATTGGACAAAATTATTTCAAATTCTCGTGAGAGATGAAAATTTTGGAAGAATAACTTCTAAGTTCAAATATTCATTGATGATAGATTTGTAATTCATTGGGGATAGAATCAGAGGTAGATTTAAGATTTTATATAAAAAATAATTATATAAAATTATAAATTTATATATTTTAAATTATATATAATATAAAAAAGGCATTAATGTTTTTAATTTTTAATTTTTAATTATAATTACATGTAAATTCATTCATTTTTAAAATTAACCTTTCATTCCAAAGTATAAATGGTGTTAATGTTTAAATGTGAAATATTTAAAATATTTTTTTTCCTTTTCTCTCAAACCGACTTGTGTAAGGGAGCACCTAGCGATTGGATCTGACTATGGAATGTTAGATCTAGTTGAATCTCCCTAAACTCCTTTAGGGAGCACTGTGCGTTCCTTGGGGATCTAGCGTTGTCAGTCGCAAGTGACAAGTAGAAAGATTTTTTTAAAAAAATAAAAAATAAAAAAAATTATAATTTGTAAAATGATAATTTTTAAAATTAATGAAATGTTAAATTATTTTAAAAATATTACCATATCATCAAACTAATAGAAATATTAACAGTTAACTAATAGTATGACTTATATATCCAATAAAATATTTTATAAGAGAAAATATTTATTTTGAAAACTAATACTTACATAAGATTATAATCAAAAGTTGATAGAGTTAATATATTTTAACCTAATAAAATGATTAAAAACTAAGAGCTGACAATGGCTACTCCCATTACACCTTGACTCCGCCACTAAGTGAAACTCTGAAAAATACTATGGAAGTCATAATAGAGCACCATCATTGTTTTTTTCCATCTGTGTGTAGTAAAAATCTCCTTCTTTAGATGACAAACAATCATCAAAACACATAAGAAAGTTCAATATCGATATTTAATACTATACATACGATTGCTTCCATAATTTACTCAAAGTGTCAAAAAACTTCAAGTCACGTTACATATTTGTAATTGTATAAGAGATTTAAAATTATAAAACATTACTGTACTTGTCGCTGACATGGGTATATGTTTCCATTGCTTAAGGGCGAAGTCGTCGGAGGGCTGGAGAGTGGCCTTGCTCCCCTTGGCTCTTGAAATGTTGGTTTAGTTTACACATAGCATTTCTCAAGTAAATGGGAAATTTTTGAATTTGACCTCTCAAGAATTCACAACATGGCCTCTCTTTTACAAACTTTGTTATTGAGATGATAAATTCTATATTCGTTAATGTACATTTTAAGTTTTAATTTTAATTATTGATCTAATTTCTTTTGACTTTTCTTATGTAAGTATTATTGTAGTTGATTTTTAACTCTTTAAATCACCATTTATCTTTTCAATTAATTTAAAAATATCTTGACAATCATCAAGAGTAATAAAAGAAAATAAAAAAAGTTATATTTTGTATATAAAATCAATTATGCATACAACTTTTCTGTCCTTAGTTTTTTCTCTCCTATTTTATTTTTTATATATCAACCTATATATTTGTTTTCACAAGATTTGCAACTTCAACTCTATTTTTAGTAAAAAATATTAATAAATCTATAAATTTTATATAATCATTAATTAAGCAATATTGTTTTGTTTAAATATAAAAAGATATTAATTCTGTTTATGCCTTAATTAATTGATTTTTTATTTGAATTTAATATGATTTGTACTATTTTTTAATTATCAATGAAATTTTATTATATGTTTACTCTTATTTAAATTACAATTTAACATACTATTCTTATCTTGACCCACCCAAATAAAAAAAATCTTGACTTATTTAAACAATTTTCACTATTTCATTGTTAATGTTGTTAATAATGAATAAGGAAGATTGGATGCCTTAAGGCTTAAGAAAATAGGATTACTTTCCATGCTCTTTAAACAAATATGGGATAAACTAAACGAAAAGGAAAAAGGGTCATTCAACTCAAAACCCTGTGAGCTTTAATGACAAGAAATTATCCTGTAAATTGCTATGATGCTTGCTTTCGGTGATAACAGTTACAGTCAAACCAACTAACACAAAAGGGTAAAAATCTCGACGACTCATTTGGTCTTTGACGTTTTGCTTAAACAATCTGGATTTTTGGTAAAGAATATGTGCATTTTTCTTTATCAGATTTTATTTATCATAAAAGACAAAGACAAAAAAGTGCACCAGATCATTAAACTTTTCACCAATAAAGTCAAGAAACCTTATCTTATTCAAAACGCTTTCTTTGCATGTTATTATTATACCTTTTTTCTTTTTATCAAATAATTTAATTAACGCGGTTTCCCCACGGAATATAAGCTTTTACGTTTGAATTTTTTTTTTAAAATTTCCAATATAAACTTTTTTCTACACTTGTTTTTTTGTCTTTGCTGCGCTACTTTTCTTTGCCCATGATTTCATCCTGTTTACTTAATTATTCTATTGTTAACTAAACCAGATTAATGATTTAATCTAAAAGTTTTACAAGCGTTTAACAAATAATATTACCTAAAAGGATCTTCAACTAACAACCGTCCACCCAAAAAAAATTATATGTAACTATCTGCCTACACCATAATGAATGGCTTTATACTCCAAACAATTGAAAAATTGGTTGTTCTTGCATCCCCCAACATCTCCTTTGCGTTTATTTGTTTGACAAATCACAAGCTTTTGCATGTTTTTACACTTGTTGATTCAAAGGGAAAGCCTTTTATTTTTTCCATTTTACAAAGGGGAAGTGGGCCTATTTATTTTACATTTTTTTTTATATTTAAAAAGAGGATTTGAATCTTATTTTTAAAAGAGGATATGTATTAACTATTAAATCAAATGTTTTAATATTTATCTATATCATATTTATTTATTTATTATTACTCGTTAATTGGGAGATGAAAGTTAGGTACAGTACCTTCATTAGATTTGAGAGATAAGGTTTTCCACTCATATCTAGATAAGTTCAATTTATCAGTCCTTAATATTGACAAATAATAAAATGATTTGCGAATATTTGTATTCATTAAAGATTTACTTATAGCACCCTTGCAACATCAACATTTCAATTTTTTGGAAGACCAACCTCGTGAAAAATAAAATTAATAAAAAAAGAGTAGATTGTGAAAAAGGGGAAAATTTGAAAAAAAAAGAAATTGAAATATTTTTTATGACATAATAACTAAAAAAGTTTTGAAAGTATTTTAAAAAATTTAAATAAGACCTTATATTTTTATTACTTTTAATCAAGCTCTTACATTTTTATTTTGAGTCAAATATGTTTTTATGATTATTGATTGATTTAGTTAAAATGCCATTTGTTATTTTATAATTTGTGGTGCTGTATGACATACTAATATATCATAAATGCTGATAATGTGACATGCTAACGTATCATAATTTGTAACAATGCGACATGTTAATTTGGTATAATAACATGATAATATGATATTTTTCACTTTTTACATGAACTCTATATTAATATTATGTGGATATAAAATGATAAGTTATTTTGATTAATGACAACTAATAAAAACTTGTTTAACTCAAAATAAAAATATAAGAACTAGATTAAACACAATAAAAAAATTAAAAATTTATTTAATTTTTTTGGATAATTTAGAAACTTATTTGACTATTATGCTTTTTTTCTTTATCATACAAGAAAGAGTATTGAAATTCAAACACATAGATCTCAACTTCTAAAGGATTAATTTTGGTTTGGAGAAGATTATTAATTATTTCAAATTTAATGTAGGTTACTTCCAAGTTTTTTACTATTAAAAGATACGTTAGGTTTACAGAAATTGAATGGATTATTTTAGTTTAGGTCATTTTCGACTTATTTATTGTGCAATAGAACAACAATTAGATTTTAAGCCCAAAATTAAACAAGATCATTTTGGAGTTAAATTAATTTAGAATTGAATCCTTATCTTACTGGTAAATTCTAAATCTCATTGACTTGGGGTTTCCATATGAATTGAATCACATTTCAACACATTCAAGTAAAGTATGTAGGTGACCTTGCATACTATCCCACGCAACCAAAAAACTAGAGTTTCCCCTAGTTTGGGTAACATACTTACAAGATGCCACTATAACAGATCCAAGGGAGATGGAAGTTGGGACTCAAGTACCCCCGAATAAGAAATAAACAGAATTATGGGACTCTAATAAAAAAAAAGGATTAAGATTTTCTTCTATGCCAAAGAAAGAAAATGCTGGAAATGCTAATTTGGTATTTTAATTGCTTGGAAAAGCAAATCGTTTTCTTGATGGGGCAAAGAAAAAGATTTGATAATGGATTATGGGCAAAGAATAATTAAAAAAAAAGAGAACAAAAAGAATTTAGAGAAAGAGCCCACCCAGGTCCATCTTCTATTCCTATATGTCACCATCTTCCGTTTTTTGTAGATCATCCCAAAAAATGCAAATTCTTTTGGATTTGACTGAAATTCTGCATGAAACCATCCACGTGCCGTCACCCCTTGTCACTCTTCTTTCATCTCTTTCTTTAATGCCGCATAACTTAAGAAAACCTTAATATAAAGATAAAAACACCCAAAAATAGTCGCTGCCGTTTTCAATCCCCTTCAGTTTTCTCGAGAAAATTAAAACCCCACCACCACCCAGAGAAGAAGAAGAAGAAGAAGAAGAAAAAAAGCAAATCCCATGATGAATTTTATTTTCAAAACAAAATAAAAACCAAAAGACCTGATTCCCAGAGAGAGAGAGGGAGAGAGAGGGGGGGGAGGTAGGAAGCAGAGAGACAAAAAGAGAGTTTGAAAGAAAGAAAAGATTCATCGAAAGCGCAAACAAAGCCCTGAATCAAAGGCGGCCCAGAACCAGCTCCAGCAGCAGCACGGACCCAGTGTCTCTGTCTCTTTTACTTCCATCTTAAGTCTCTCTCTCTCTCTCTCTCTTCCCGCTTAAATCTGGCACTCATTAATCTGTCTATATTTTTTTGTGAGTTTTTTTTTTTAGCTCCGTTCGTTGTTTTAGAAAAGACCCTTTTATGTAAAAGAAGGTTTATTGCTGTTTCTTACAGTTAGTATGTGAAAATTCTTGTATGTTTTAAAGATAGAAACAAAACCCAGAAACCAAAACCCTAGCTTTATCCCTGCTACACTTGATTTACACTACATTTAAGCTGAAATCCCGTTTCAGCTGAACCCTTTATTGTAGATTATGGCATTTGATCAAAACTCAGTACCAAAAGATCTGAGACCATTGAATGTAGCTGGATTAGCTGAAGAGCCCCGCGTTGGGGCTGCGGTGGCAGCTACTACAAATGCCAGCTGTAGAAATGTTGAAGGATTTTTTCCCAACCCGGCTCGGGAGTCTGGGAGTCCTGGTTCCATGCCTGTTTTTTATCCGGCAACAGTGCCTGATGCCGGTTTTGTAGGCTTAGGGTATGCGAATGCAGTGCCCTTGGCTCCAGGTGTCCCCGCATGGAGGCCTCAGGTGCCTCTGCCGATGCCTGTTCCTGTACCTGTGCCAGTGGGGCATCCGAGTATGAATCCGGTTGTTGGGTTTGGTTATAATCCCAATTTCAGCAATAGGGTGGTTGCTAATGCTGTGGATGAGGTTAGTAACGATGTGGTAGCTGGGCATAATTTTAGTCCTAGTTTGGGCAATAGGGGTAGTGGGAATGGGAGTGATCAGGTCAGTAATGATGCGCTGCCAACAGGTTTTGGACATAGTTCCGATATGGGAAACAGGGGTAGTGGCAATGGGAGTGATCAGTTGAGTAATGAGTTAATGAGTGGGCTTGGTTATGAACCAAATTTGGGACTTAGGAGTAATGGCAGTGGGGCTGATCAGGTGAGTGATGAGGGCGGGGATGATTCGGTGTCAGGGAAAAAAGTTAAGTTTTTGTGTAGTTTTGGTGGGAAGATATTGCCTAGACCTAGTGATGGCATGTTGAGATATGTCGGGGGTCAGACAAGGATTATTAGTCTTAGGAGAGATGTGAGCTTTAATGACTTTGTGCAAAAAATGGTGGATGCTTATGGGCAACCTGTGGTTATTAAGTACCAGCTTCCTGATGAGGATCTTGATGCATTGGTGTCCATTTCATGCTCAGATGATCTTGATAATATGATGGATGAGTATGAGAAAGTGGTTGAAAGGTCTTCAGATGGTTCGGCTAAATTAAGGGTATTTTTGTTTTCGGCTTCTGAACTTGATGCTTCTGGTATGGTTCAATTTGGGGATTTACATGACAATGCGCAGAAATATGTTGAGGCAGTTAATGGAATTATGGATGGAGCTGCTGGTGGCATCACACGGAAGGAGAGCATAGCAAGTGTGGCTTCAACGCAGAATTCTGATTTTAGTGGGACTGAGGCGGTTGATAGCATCGGTGCTGGTCAAGGGGATGTTAGTGGTCTTCCATCGGCAAACATGTTGTCATCTAGTGGGAATTCTGCTACTTCTCATGACACTGCTCCAAAAATGATGGCTGTGGATCCTAATCCTGCTGGTCATTTAGGAATTCCAGTGGTCAAGTCTGGTCCTCCTCAGACATTGACTTCTCAACCTGAGGTTGAGTTAGAGAGGACGGTGCCCCTTTCCTCGACACAGCAGCAATTGGGATATGATCTGCAGCAACACTATGCATCTACATATGTTGATCCTCGCCATGATGGTATGAATCGTACTGATTATGTGCGTCTTGGGCCTCAAATGGGATTCTCAAGTCCTAAGTTGGTGGGAAATACTGGTTCTGTATTCAGCCAACAGCAGTTTTCTGATAATGCTCCTGGGATTACCCCTCATCAGTTCATTCCTGCTTTGCACATGACAATGACTCCCCCCACTTCCCATGTCAGTATTCGACCAGCTGTGGTTCAGCCACTGTTGCAACCCCAGCAAACTCCCTTGGAGCGCTATCATGATGAAAACTCATTTGGAGCAAGGGTAGTTCAGCTTCCAGCTGATCGGAGCCACAATGTTTATCAGGCCCAGATTCCAGCAATAGTTGCAGGAGGTTATGCCTGGCATCATATTCCACAAACTGAGCATGTTGTCTTCTCAGATGGATCATTTCCTCGGCACCAAGTAACTATTCCTGAGAAGATTCCAAGGCTAGAGGACTGCCATATGTGTCAAAAGGCATTGCCTCATACACATTCTGATCCACTGCTACAGGACCAAAGAGATAGTGGTGTAACACCTATAGTAAATACAAATCCAAGTTATCATAGTCTCCGTCCTGAAGATGCTATGAGAATTTCATCAGTAAACAGAGTTGTGGTGCCTGGACCATTCGGGGATGGCATTGTTGAACAAGGAGCTGGGATTCGACAGCCTGGTCAACTTGATCATCAATTTGGGGTACTTAAGTCAGAGGCAGTTGGATTCTCTCAAGGTCTTGAGGCACAATATGAACATGACAGAAATATTTCCCCAAAAACAGATAATTCTGATCATCCTAGGATTCCAGCAAGCCAGGGTGTGATGGGTTTGGCAGGTGAGTTGCAATTACAATATGGTTTGCCGACTCAATACCAGTTTAAACAGGAGGTTCCACATGTTGGGGCAATGGGCATTCAAGTTGCAGAACAGCCAGCGCATGAAGTCTCTAGACAATATAATGGCAAGCTTCCTGCTGTCCCCAAAGAAGATATTATAGACCCTAACCATCTGATGCCAATTGATGGGATGATGGAGACTCTTCGGGTAAGCAATGAGCAGAGTAAATCTCCTGTTGATAAAACTAGAAAAGGAGATATCTTGGAAGATAGATCGCCGCAAACAGCAGGGAGAGAGGTGCTTTTGGATAGTATCTTTAGCAAACCATTAGATTCCAATGAGATGGTCATTTTGGGAAATGTGGTAGCACATGCACAGCCAAAAGTTGGAGCCCCAAACTTGGATTCTGTTGAAGTTCGATATGGGAACCCTCCATTTTCTGGTGTTGAGACAGCACATAAATTGGACAATGTTTCATGGTTGGAGCAGAAGATTGTACAAGATGACACTGAATCTGTCCCTTTGAATGGTAACAGTCAAACTTCCTTGTCACCATCCAACAGAGGTGGAGATGCTTTGGATTCCTCCAACTCACTTTTTAGCAATCAAGATCCTTGGAATTTGCGGCAAGATACTCATTTTCCTCCTCCTAGACCTAACAAAATTCAGTCAAAGAGAGAAGGAACTGCTACTAGAGACCCTTTTGGTGAGAACCAGGTAGCAATTAGCGGGGAATCTAATACCCAATTGGAAGATGAAGTTTACCAATCGTTAGGCCAGTTGAACAAGGATTTTAGTTCAGACCACACACAGTCCACAAAAGGTGAGCTATTTGGTTATAGTGATACTATAATATGTTGTCATGTATCATTTTATGCCTGTGGAGTAAATATTTATTGTTGTTGCCTTCACTGCCAAAGGCTCAGCCGAGGAACTCATCAAGAAAGAACTACAAGCTGTTGCTGAGGGAGTAGCTGCTTCTGTTTTTCAGTCATCTACCCCATCCAATCCTGACATACCAGCAGAGGTCAATGTGGCTGGTTATGAAGCCAATCAAGACACAGATGTTTCAACTAGCAATATCGAAATGCAGCATAAAGCTAAACTTGAGGTGTGCAATCTAAGATCTCTTCATTCTCTATTTGTATGCTCGGTCCTGTCCCCCTTTCACCCTTGCCTTTTTTTATTGTGGCTGCATTCTGCAGATGCATTATTGAGCTGTCTTTCATGCTATTTTTATTAACTCAGGAAATCAAGACCAAACAGCCAGACAGAACTAATTTTGGTTTTCGAGTTTCAGATGGCATTGCTGGTCGCTTGCAGGTTGAAGCATTGTTTTTACGTGATATTTGTGATTTTACTATTAACCTCTATTGCCCATTAATTTAGCTATATGTTCGTTTGGCAGATTATAAAAAACAGTGACCTTGAAGAGCTGCGAGAGCTGGGTTCAGGCACCTTTGGTACTGTTTATCATGGGAAGTGGCGGGGTACTGATGTTGCAATTAAACGAATTAATGATAGATGTTTTGCCGGAAAACCTTCTGAACAAGAACGCATGGTTTCACACTTTCTTTTCTCTTTGCAAGCTCCTATTTTCTCCATATTAACTTCACTTGCTCACAACTTGTACTGTGGTAAATGCATATGATCAGATAGATGATTTCTGGAATGAGGCAATTAAGCTTGCTGACTTGCATCATCCAAATGTGGTGGCTTTCTATGGTGTTGTGCTTGATGGTCCTGGCGGCTCTGTGGCAACAGTGACAGAGTACATGGTTAATGGTTCTTTAAGAAATGCTTTACAGAAGAATGAGAGGTACTACACAATTCTAGTTTTGCTATGCCATATAGCCATTTCCCTATAATTGTGTGTAAATTGTAGGTTTATCTGATAATAAATAATTATTGGATGACTTGCTGTTGCCAGGAATCTTGATAAGCGTAAGCGTCTCTTGATTGCCATGGATGTGGCCTTTGGGATGGAGTACTTGCATGGAAAGAATATAGTGCACTTTGATTTGAAGAGTGACAATTTACTTGTCAATCTTAGAGATCCTCATCGCCCAATATGCAAGGTTAGTGCTTGGGCCTGTGTTTTGTTTGCAATCTCATTCTAGTGCAAGTTCTATGGTGGGAAAGCTTTTGATTATTTATCCCAAACATCTTTGATCCAATTGGCATTTCTTTAGATTCACTCTGGATATTAATTGGACATATATGTAAATTTGGTTCCCTGTTGGAGTACGTTAAATTGGCATATTAACAAAGTATCTTGTCTTGAATTCTCATCTTAAGGAGATTAATTTCATAACTGAGTTGACTGATATATGAGATGTTTATTTATCCAAACAAAGAAAAAAGATATATAAGATATTCAGGTATTCTTGGCTGAGGATTTGGGGATGGGATTGGGGTTTGAGGCTTTTATTGTGGATTTTCATAAATTATTGTTTGGTGCAAAACAGCAGTCATTAATAACAGAAGAACAGAGCAAGCTCTTGTATTAATATTTATTAACTTGGAATGAATATTTCTGAGCTCTTTATGAGTAATCTATAATTAGTAGTAGCCTTTTAATTTCAACCTGCTCTAAATCTTAACTAAAAGCATTAGCTGGATGGACAAGCCTTAATTGTTCATTGTAGTAGCATGCTAATTGCATTCCATGTGCCTTTGGTCATATATATACTTTTTGGTATGGGATTAATTCTAACAGAAAAATCTACTTGCTTCAAAAACAATCTCATCTAAGTTTTATACATTGATTGGGATTCATTAATAATTCAGCATGAACTTTCCGTTGTGGCCATTTTATTAGTCCTTGTTTTCCCTTTTTCCCCAGTCCTTTCATAGTTATCAACTTCTCTTAAAAAGTAAGCTTCCTTTTCTTTTCTTTTTCATTTTTTTTTCTTTCTGGTTGGGGAAACACAAGTTGTCTATTAATTAGAAATAATCTTGCTAGATATTTTGGGTCTTTGTTGTCAATGTCAATCTACCTTTTTCCACAAATTATGCGGCTTCTTTATCCTATGCTTTTTCTGCAACTTTCACCCATGAATACCTGTTATAATTCAAATAATCTGGAATTATTCTCTCATGTTTCTGTTTGATGCATGTAAAAATGGCTATAACCAAGTGGCTGTTAGCTATCCTCTTCAATCTGAACTACTTAAAGAAATCATTTCCTTGTGGTTTGATTTTTTGCAGTCACAAATTACTACTAGCTTTTTTGTTGTTTGTTTGCTTTTGATTTGCTGCTCTTGAGGATGAGGAATTAAATTTTAAAATCCATATTCCTTTTCAGTTTAATCATGCAATGCATGCTTACTCTTTTATATACTTTAAATTATTAATAAAATATGATTGGTGCATAATGATTGAGTTGAACAGTTGTGAAGTTGACTCTTGTCAATTTCTATATATCAGTCCATCATATTTGAAACACTCCTTTGTATTTTCTTCTCATTTTTTGCAAAATGAGAAGGATAAAGGGGAAATATAAATTGATTTGGTAATGAAGCACTGAAGATAAAAGTTGTTCTGCTCACTTTTAAAAGGTTAATTAGATGTCATCTGCAAAACTTAGAACAACTTGCTCTTATCCAACTTTCTTGTTGAGCTATAAATACAAATAACTGATTTATTTGGACTTACATTGACTCGGATGTTTCAAATGATTTTGATTGAAATGTGCAGAGTGCTTATATGCAATCTATTTAATCTTGAGTTGAGGACCTCAATTTTCTCAACATAAAATTATGAATTCTGGTATATTAGTAGTCCTTTAATCAACTGTTGATAGGAGGAGGGAGCTTAATCTGATGCCAACTAATTGGTGATTGCATGGTACTATACCCTCTAAGATATTGCTGTTATAGATTGTTTCTCTTAAATTCAGACTGAAGGTTATGTTGCTTTTATAGATTGGTTTTAATGATTCTTTCAATTTCATTCTGAACTGTTTCAGCAGATTCAGTTTCTCATGCCTAGTTTTTGGTACCAGGTTGGTGATTTGGGCCTATCTAAGGTGAAATGTCAAACTCTGATCTCAGGTGGCGTACGTGGAACACTTCCATGGATGGCACCAGAACTTCTGAATGGCAGCAGCAGTCTTGTCTCAGAGAAGGTCTGATTTTTAGCACATTTCTGGTGCCCTCTAATCTCTTATCATTTTATTTTCTTACTTCACTTATGTCCTACATAATCATGTAAACTTTTTTTGTCTACGTATAGTTAATCATGAGATTTTTGTTTTGATATTTTCTCTAATTTAGGTTGATGTGTTCTCATTTGGTATTGTGATGTGGGAGCTTCTCACTGGAGAAGAACCATACGCAGACTTACACTATGGGGCTATTATAGGTAATTGCATTATATGTACACTTATTCATGGACTCTGTTCTTTCCACTTTGATAAATCATAGTGATCATTTGCCTGGAATTGCTTTCAGGTGGTATTGTGAGTAATACACTACGGCCTCCGGTTCCAGAATCATGTGACCAGGAATGGAGATCATTGATGGAGAGATGCTGGTCATCAGAGCCATCAGAGAGACCAAGCTTCATTGAGATTGCCAATGAGTTACGCTCAATGGCTGCAAAAGTTCCACCTAGAGGACAAAACCCACCATAAATGTGCTTGGCTTAAATCATCTTCTGTTTCTGGCAGTTGGAGGAATAGGATGTAAATGTGCTTGGCTTGAATGTAATACAGGGAACTAAGTTACAAAACCACCCCCCCCCCCCCCCCCCCCCCTATTNCCCCTATTTTTGTAGAAATTATACTGGCTTGATTGTGTTAGCTCTTACAATTCCATTATAAGTGAAAAGTGTCCTGATATGCAATTTATTGGTTAATTATGGTGAAATCGTGCATATCCTGTCAATCTAACAGGGTTGAATTGTTTCGTATATCCAGTTTCATAGACCTAAATTTTCTGTTCTCAAGCTTATAGATGTGCAACATGCGGGGAGGGGGATGGTTTTGCACTAAAACCAATGATCTATGGCATTGGCCACCTAGTTAGCAGAACAGCATTTAGTCTATGACTTGAAACCAGAATGCTTGCGCCAATGATCTGAAGGACAATCAGCTAGGGACCCTGGCAAGCCGGTTGCTAATTTATTAACTTATAAATTTATAATGTAATTGATTTAAATGGGTTGGATGTGTTGAATTATGTAAGTGATTGTTAAGCTAAAGACGATTAATTCAGCATGCTAAAATGGATCACAAGTAGCTCAGGTTTGGCAGGATTACCTAACAATTTTGGATTATAATTAAGCTAAACACTTAATAGTCAAAACTCAATTAATTAAATTAGCACACTTATTCAAAATTCGAATGCAATGAATTTAGTGCTGATATTTTTGACCCCAGCATTAGCATGAGCATTTCTTCAGTGACACCTGATGCCATTTTCCTCTTTCCAGCCGCGTTATTTCCATTGCCGCGTTGCAATGGGCCGCCAAACGGAGTGGGTCAAATTCAAGTCCCTAGCTTATCATTTTCCGTGTTCCCTACTAATCACAAACTGTTACGCACCCTAGTGAATGACCAATAAAATTGACCCCTCTAAGCATTAGATAGCCAAGATTCTTCTTCTTCATACAGGTGGCATTTTTATATTGGGCCTTGATGATAATCTATCCTACTCAAGGCATTGCTTACAAGACTCCTTATTTCCACCTCCCATGATATTTCCTTGCTTGTTTCTCTTCAACTTCCTTGCATGGCTTCTCTAATCAAATTCTTTTGAACTTCCCCTAAACCTCTTAGAACTTCTCCATATAAAAGCCTCCTTTCGTCACAATCCAAAACCATTAGCCTTATTTTTCTATCTTTAATTTATATTTTTCCTTCCCATGACAAATTCCGAAGAGAAACCAATCTTCATGCACAAGCATTCACCATTACAAGGAGAGGATGTTGATGACCATGAAGAGGAAGTTTGGGATAAAGGATGTGATTGGTTTAGTCTCTTCTGCCTCAAATGGCGGCGAAACGACATCGAGGAAACTGATTCCTTAGTGCACCAGAGAGGAGAGCCCACACAGACATGGTGGAAAAGCAAACTGAAGAAAGTGAAAGAAGTCTCGGAAAAACTTGCAGGGCCAAAGTGGAAGAATTTTATAAGGAAGATGAGTGGATATTGCAATAAGCGTAGGACTCGAAAGAACAGGTTTCAGTATGATTCTTATAGCTATGCTCTCAACTTTGACGATGGTGCGGATAAAGAAGGAGATGATTTGCTTCAGGATTTCTCCGACAGGTTTGTTGCTCCATTTTCGGACGAGAGACAGCGGGCTGGGTCAGGAATGTAATCACACTGGTTTAATGATTGGTATCTCTTTCTCAGCATATGCAAATTAATGATACTGATCAAAATGTTTGCATATATATGATTTCCTTTATACCCTCTTAATTGGAATCCATGTGAAGTATAGTTATATTCTTTGGCTTATTTTGATTCTTGCAAACCTGGAACATAGTTAACGTAAATTGAACTGCAAGGTATGGGCGTTATGTCAATTAATTTGTATGTAGGGCCTCTGAAATGGAGTTTGAATAGAATCTGTTTGTATTTGCACCTTAAGCTATGCCTGCCTTTCATTTATGGCAAACCTGTTTTCAGGTATGAACAACTCCCAACCAATTCAGATCAAGATTTCAATACAAGATGTAATTAGCGAGCTAGCATAGGGGACAAATTGTTAAACTCGATATTCTAGTATTGGTACAAGGCATATTCATACACCTTAGTTACTTTGCCTGGTGGACATGGAGCGATACCTTGAATGCTTTACATAAAGAAATGCATATTATACTGCATGACAGTTTGGAAAATTGTTGTTAGAGAAACCATATAGGCGAAACTGAAAAAGCAGACACTCATGCCTTGTCCTTTTGCAACCAGGCAACAACAAACAACATTTTGAACCATGATATTTCTTATGTTGTCTATTTCCTGGTTTTACTCAGCGCTGCTTTGACAATAGTTCTGCAGATTAAGCAGAAACAGGGATACTTTCCTTTCGCTTCAGCAACCCAAAGCTTTGAAAATTTTTTTATTAAGATATAGAGGTTTAAGTCAAGTCACTTATGTGGACATGAATATAAACTATTTGTTTATGTATATGCACGAGTAATTTATGCTTAAAGGCAGGGGAGAAATTATAGAAGACATTAAGGACCAAAGAATCCTGCAGCTAATTTAACCCCATGAAGTAAATTGTGTTGCTCACAGCAAATTGTCTCTCCCACATCTCAAAATACTCTGAGTAATAGACTTTTATGTTGCAGCCGGAGACTTAAGGAAGAAGTTTTGAAGCATTAATTACGCTTTGTTTTTGTGGTTAGGTATGATTGTATTGGTTTTGTATTATCGTTGTATTTGTTTCTTTGTGCTTTCTGCCTACCTTCTCATGCAGCTTGTTTTGTTTTGTATCACTAACAGGATTTCTTCCTGACTTTAAGATGAATGAGATTTCATTTAGCCAAAATACATATATGCTAAGTTGCGGTCACAAGTCCCGTTATTTGATACCTAGCCCTTGCTAGTTTATTATTGTTCCCTTAAACAAAATTTTAATTGATCCTGTATATCCTTTCTGGATTGTACAATGACATTTATCAAATGGAAAACCGCTGATACAGCACATACAAAAAAGAACCATGGAACCATTCCACGAATAGATGATATGGAAGCTACACCAGAAATCTAGGTGGTGTTATTAAATAGTTTGACCAATCGAAAATGAAATACCTCAAACCCCATGTCTCTGTCTACATATTATTGCAAGCATTAACCTTCAATCAATTCACAGGTAAAACATTACATATAGTATGAACAAGTTGATAATTACATTATAAACCCATGACTTAAAGCCATTCTTGTCCACAGATATAAAAGCATGAGCTGAAAATTTACAGCTACCTATGATACATTAATTCTATGTAGAGGACTTTTCTTACAGTCTTGTAGGCTCTAAATTTCAAGAATCTAAAACAACATAGTTACACAGATATCATTACCTATCGGCGGATTACCTATTGACTAAAACTGATTGGTGCTGATGCCAACCCATTTGTAAAGCTGAACCACAAAACTTGTTATTGATGATAGCTAACCACGTTAACAAAATAAAGCACTCAACGGAAGTTGTCTTGTACCCAGACTTTCCATTGCAATGGCCTATAATGCATGCTCGAAGCTGAATTTCCACCAGTATAGGCAGAAAGCGAAACAAGTAGTTTTCTATAGCTTTTAATTTACATTAAGTGTTCATTGCTGGTTTTACCTGCATTACTTCTTTTTCCAAATTAAATTTGGCGAATGATTCTTGAGAAAAGCTCATTTTGATTGAGAAACACATTCATAAGCAGCCTACCTCTTACGTTTGCTTTTCAGAGAAGTAGATGGGTTACTCTGCCAATTCCTTTTTCTCTGGTTTATAAACCAATTGTTAATCTGCTTTAACTGCAATCCGGTTTCCTGCACTAATCTTGCTTTGTCTTCCTCCTGCAACAACATTTTGTCAGAAAACTGTTGAAAAGTACGTATCATAAGGTCAACAGAGCTACCCAGGAAATATATCACACTCACTGTTGGGTAAGGCCATTTAGAATGTGACTGCCACCAAGCTTTTAAGAGGGAGGTGGTGTCACCTGGTAGCTTTCCAGCCCTTCTCTTACGCAGAATTTCCTCTCTAACGACCACAATTTTCTCCTTGTAACCCTAAAATGCAGAAAGCACATTTAGGTGCAGAGTATATGTCAAGTCTTTCCACTATTAAGTTTAAGAAAGCATACCTGCTTCAGCTCATGCTTCAGTTCTTGCCTAACACGCTCCATCAAGGACCTCTCAGTTTCAGATGGAATGAGAGGACCAAATCCCATGCTGTCAATCCCATCCAAACTTCCATCAAACAAGCTTGTATCACTATCTACCACTTCATCTTCATCATCAGACATGGTTGCACCAGTGCCTTCACCTGGAGATACACCTGTTCAATACTTCATGGCTTAGATCTAAGTTTAGCCAGTTTAATCCATGGTTAATGCAGTAATACTAAAAGAATAAAATAAACAGGGAAGGATAAGTTCATTATTATGAATTATAGCTGGTGGGAAAGCTAGATGTAGAATTCAAATACTGAAACCAACTTCTAAGGCTTATGTATAGACCCTTTTTCAGTTCTAGGTGAATTAAAGGGACAATATCATAGTGATTAGCATTGTTCTTCATTGGCCATAGCTGTCAGTTTGGCTTTTACAGGGAGGTGTGTGTGATAGAGAGAGAGAGAGAGAGAGAGAGAGAGAAAGGTGGCTTAACTATCTACAACTTATAGCTCAGAGAAGTCTCAACACAAGGTTCACTAGAAGGGAGCTAACAAATATAATGGTGTATAAAAAACCGGTTCAACCCTGGATCAACGAGAATGGTTGGCGGTAAAAGATAGTCTGGAAGAAAAACAAAAAGAAAAGGAAATGATAAAAATTTCTAACGAAAATAAAAATTAAAACTTAGCTAGGAACTAAGACCTCTTAATGCATATGCTTAATCTAAACCTCCAAAACATTTCCTGATAGAGGAAAGACATAACAAGGAAGATTTAAGTAGAATGGATGTGACATGAAGCCTGGAATATGGATGCTACTATCAGAGCACTGACACTTGAATAGTTGGAGCATCATTTAGAAACCAGAAAAAGGAAAATACATAACTAATTAAAAGATGCAATCATTACGGATAACATAGCTCCAATGCATTAGAATGATGCACTTGCATGCTACTACTACTTTCTGCTATCTGTTCCAAAAGCTGTTCACCTTAAGGTGAACTATTTACCTGTTAAACTTTGAAGTGATTGCTCAAGATCCCAACAAGCCATAACTGCTTCCATTGCATGAACACGGACATGTTGTTGCAATTGGTCTTTAAAGAAACCAAGCAATAGAACATAATTTGTCTACATTAAAGGGAGAAAAGAGAGAATATTCAAAAGATGCCAATGATCACATATAACATGTCTATATTAGAAAGCTGAGAAGGAAAAAAAAAGGCAAAAGGGAAATAAACCATCTCATACCTATTAAATATTCAATAAAATCATTGAATATTTACAGCAGCTTACAAAAAATTTTAGGGGATTGATCTGGTGAGGCAACTATGTGAAACAGAGGGGACAGGGAAATTCTGATCTATTCCTTATTCCACAAAATATACAATAAAGGCAGATCAAAACTTAAAAGACATCACTTCAAATGATTTTTAACAATAATGGACAATAATCTATCGTGAGTCCCATAATTGCATAATCCTACGCCTCATCATAAAAGTAAAGATTATTGTGAAAAATTTCTTGCATTGTCAAATTCAAGAAACCACTTCCTTAAATATAGACAGGTCATGTTTAGCTTGTCTTAAAAATAATGCCAGCTCTTTCAAGACCTGTAATGCTGGCTTGTACGAATGCTTTCTATGGCCAGGTTGACCAAAGAAACCACTATACTTTAGAAGACTGTCCAACACCATAAAGACTGATAAAGGTGCAATCCAAGCAACAAAAATAGTTCTAAAAAAGTAACAGATTTCTAATACTATCAGATGCCTGATTGAAACACAATTTTTTTTTCCATAACTGAGTTAACTTTTTTAGCTTGGTCTCCGAAATACTTAATGGCATCATAGAGAATATATCTGCTATTATCAAGAAAGACCAAATGAGGAATATAGACGCTTGGATAGAAAAATTAGTTGCAGTATCATCCAGAGTTGAAACCAAGATCATGCTTCCAGCTATCTCCAACAGCAATTTCTTATTCCAAATAATATGTAAAAAACAAAAAAAGAATAGCTCAAACCATTGGAAATTTAAGAATTCAATTAAGTTTTCTTTACACAGTTAAAGGGGAAAAACATTGAACAACTAAATTGCCAGTTGGTACTTGCATGTTTATACCATCAAACTGATACTAATTCACTCAGAAGGCCCGAGCACTGATGCTCATCCAGAATCGGAAACAATATGGAAACAGAAACCTAACAATCCCCCCCTCCCCCCCACCCAAAAAAAAAATGGCAGAAACTGAAAGTTGGTCCTTCACGCAAGAACAAATTCCGTAAGCAAGGAGAGACATATTACAACAATCAAGAAACAAAAGATTCTTGAGAGCACTCCAAAAGTTCCATTATTAGGGTACTGAAAAGCATCATCCATCCAATGAAGCCACAAAAGCACATTCTGGTTCACATCACAAGGCACACCTTCAAGTACTATCCTCCACTAAGAAACTCCAGCATACCATCTTTTTAGTTGACACATAAAATACTACCAACATAAAACATCCCAAAACCCATCTATCTCCCCTCATTTCTTTAACTAAATTACATAATAAGAAACCAAAAAAGTAAAAGGGTTAGATTAAAAACTTCAGCTTTATTAAGGAGCAGCATCTCCATAGCTAAAAAAAGAAAAAGCATGAAAACAAAAAATCTCTAGCTTGAAGAGAAATCCTTTCCTAAAATAGTCACATACTGTTGTAAAATAAAAACCCATAAGTCCAGCTACTCATTAAAAGCAAATAATTAACAAAAAAATTTGTATACTACAAATAGAAAATAAAAAAAAAAAACTCAGTATAACCAATGGATCATAACTAAAAAAAGAAAAAAGAAAAAAAGACCTAAAACCAACCGGTCAACGGTGACCCAAATAAGAAAGATAACAAGAACTAAGCCAAAAAAAGAAAAGCAAAGAGCCCAAATCAAGAAACAAGAAGAGAAAAGGGTTTACCATGAAGTGATCGAGTTCATCGTCAGAAGCAGTAGCAGCGGTAGCTGAGTACTTAGCCAAGACTTCCTGGGACCTAGCCAACTGAGCGTCGATCTTAGCGAGCTGGTCAACAGGCGTAGCAACACGCAGACAAGCGACGTGTGCTTCCAACAGCTGGTCGTACATGGGATGTCCCATTATCTCGGCCTTGTGTTTGGCTCTTTCCCAGTGGTCGACGTCGGCAGCAGCTGAGGCAGAAGCCGATGCAGCGGTTCCGTTTAGAGCAAGGGTTTGCATGTTTTTGGTGTGGTCGGAGACAAAGCCATCGAAAGCCATGTTCAGAGAAAGAGATGAAAGGGCTTTGAAGGGTTGGAGTTTTAGTAAAGAAGAAGATAAGAAGAGAGAGAGAGAGAGAGAGAGTCTTGTAGAAGAAAGAAGGAAAGAAAGAGAGGAAGGCGCGGTTGTTGGAGGGATTGTGGTAATAAAGACAAAGGGGGATCTATGATGCAAGGGAACAACTATTGACGTTTGAGTTAAATTTCTAGGTCTTTGGTGGTTAATTTGGTTGGCTTTTTTGTCTCTTCTGTTTCACTGGTTTACCTCCTTTAATTACATAAAAACCTTTTGTAATAATACTAGTATTTCAAGTAGAATCACAGCCAAATCAAAATAATAAGGTTACTATAAAAGACCTAGACACATCTTCCGTTACTTGCGTCTTTCATCTCTCTTTACGGGTAGCCATTCATGTCATACAACAAAACCAAAAATAATTACCGTATTTATCTGCTAAACCATTTTTCCATTTTAAGTATTCACATACAAATATCAACAAAATTTTGTTTTTACTTCCATAAAAATTCATTAAATCGATACCTTCATCAAATAGACTTCACTATGTTTCGTTTTTCCATAATGATCGTAATTTGTTAAAAAGTTATCATGGTTTAATGATTAAGTTAACAATAATTATAAGTATTGATTCAGAATTGTTAGAATATTGTTTTAAAGAAGAGTTTTTAGGTTTAAGATACTGTTTTTCATTAAATTTAAAAGAAAATACATTCAATATAGTTTTGTTTCTTGTAAATATCACCCTAACCAACTTTTTTTATTATTATATCGGGTGATCCGTCAGTCTCTGACTTGTTCCTTAGCTTTATGCTTTAAAGGCAAAGGTAAAAGGAAATGTACATTTTTGTTTTTAGTTTTGTGTTTTAGCATATTTACCAAACCAGAACAAAAAAAATAAATATTTATTGTTTTGGTCAGTGAAAAAACATTGCTCTGCAAAATTAGGTCAAGCCTTTGACCGAAAAAAGGACGAGGCCCAGCTCGAAAGGCAAGGACACTGTGAATTTCATTGCAAGAAGCCAAGAAGCCCTATGATGACACCATTGCCCATTTCCAGCTCCTTGTCTCCGTACGTTCTACACGTGTCATCCTCATATTTCATTGGACCACCGGTGGGACCATCTAGGAGAACGAACTACATCCCTTCACCTGTCCGTTGCAGGCTAACCAGGGACCGCTGCCAGCAAAAGAAAATAAATATTTATTTTTATAAATTATGAACTCGATTTTCTATATTCAATCACTGGTTTATGTTAATTACATTTCAAGGCATTTTCTCACTTTAATTAAATATATAATAATGATTTCTGATTTTCTCAAATAGCGACTTGATTAATTTTTTTGTATATCAAATACTGAACCCACTATTTAATTTCAAAACTTCACCTAACCTTGACTAACTAGTGCTATAGGTAAGTTAAGTTGGTTTAAGTAGCAATGCCTAAGCATTTTTGGGGCACTATTAAATTGAATATGGGTTTTTATTCTGTCGGTAGGAGGAAATAGGAATCATTCAAAATTACATGTTGCAACAGCTACTGGTTGAATGAAGCCAAGGAGCCAAATTCATTCATTGCTGAGTTTGAACTTTGAAACCCATTAAAGTTGACCCAAATGGTCCCGGCTTGCCCCCTCTTACTCAGCATAGCTTGAACAGCTTTTTGCTACGAACACTCGGCCATCAATAATGAAAAATTCCATGTATCTTACACTACAAGTCGAAGGATCTGACTAAGAGACCACCTTCTCTACATGTAATAGATAGGCCATTTGATATGCTCAAGATTTTTCTTGTAAAGTGTGGGATGACATGTCTCATGGTTTTTGGTAATAAAAAATTCAACATTTTCAACCTTAGCCTACCCTAATTAAGCTCCAAGTTCCCTCGTGATGTCAACATGGTGTTCAAGCTTTGTCAATTCGGTGCTAAATAGTTTATTGTTAATAACATAGATTTTAGTAACAAGTTCAACGGTTTACTGTATTCATCGATGTTTAAACAGTTTAACAGGTACATATAAATACTTATTCAGGAAGATAAAATATATTGATTATAAATATCATTTTAATAAATATTTATTAGTTCTTTTTAACTTTTATAATTGATTTTTCCATAAAGTTTTGAAACCTTCAATCTCAAAGCCCAGGTTTAATAGCTTGGGCTCTAGATCCTAACCATGTTAAATCCAATCTGCTATGATTCTCTTAATTTTGCTCTTGTTTGTTCTACTCTTCTAGCCTACTAGACTAGCTTAGTTTGTTAATTAAGCCCCGGTTTTAGCAGTAAGCCGTGATCAACCATGCAGTGGGCGCTAAGATTTGCCTGCAAAGGATGATGAGGGGCAAAACAAAACCTCCCTTACCGTACCATCATTGGCAGCATGTAGCTTTGCTCCTAGTTACAGACAGTATCCGAGTTTGAAGTTTGAAGGGCAATACTTTTCTCTCTTTCTTTCATGCATAGATATTGGTACGAAATTTTCCGGCAAGATCGGACAAGTTACACGACGAGAGTTTGAACATGCAAAAGGGGAGGCTAAAGAATGAATATATTACTTGTTTCTTACGGCAGAGTAGGTGACATAGAAGGCTTTGTAACTTGGACCTCTCCACAGTCACTGATGTAAACAGTTTTAAGGGGCCTGTTCCATAACGTGCGACCTTTCTGTGCTCTTTCATCTCCAAAAAATTCAGCCAAGTCATTTAGTAGGCGAATTCTTTCAGAAGGTTTGTAGGTTGGGATGGAAGCGATTGCTGTCACAACATCCAAACCTGAAATTGAAATGAAATCAAAGTTCAAAAGGTGGCAAATTATTTCTTAAAATCTAGACAATGTGTGTAAAACGCACAAGGACAATGAAGAGTAGATAGCAACAATTTCCAGAAAAAATTTCCTGTTCCTGCATATCAAAAAGCCTTATAGAATTCTTCAGTTTTCAAAAGGACAAACACTTCTAGAGGTTCATACCGCACTACAGATACCTATCATATTGACAGTAATATCAGAGTTTGAGAATTGGTAATATCTACACAAGTGTGGCGCATTTGCATCAGCATGCATGCAGAACCACATGCTACAAATGGTATGTGTTTCACTAGAAAGGCAAACCAGAACAGACACAAGTCATTAGAATGCAATATGCATCAAAGCAACAAGACATAATGTTCAAGGATCTAAACTCGTTTATATTCAATAAATGTGGAGAGATTTTGTGATTCTCCTCTAACAGTGGCAAGCTGTCTTAAGGTTACTCATTCATTTTAACTATAGCAGCAACCTTCAAGATATAATTAATGGAACAGAAAGCATTTCCTTTGGAAGAAGTCACAGCATTTAAAAGATCTCGATTTTGCTGGTGTAGATGGATTTCGAATTAAGAACAAGCCTCCAAAGAGGACAAAAGGAAAGGGCAAAGGCATTTGAAGTCAGATGAGGTTAACCTTTTCCTTAACACGATTAGAGACACATGTGCTCTACTAACCCTGTGGCACTTTTTTTTTCTTTTGAAAGTTGGTGTTTTATTGATAGAAGAGCTAAAATGCTATTCTGAGTCTGGAACTTTATATGGTAAAAGACTCCTTTTGGCATAGAAGCTAACATACAGTACTTGGAACTGTGACTACAACCCAATCAAAGCGACTCAAAACCAGATGCTATCATCCTCGGAACAAAAGTAGCAGCCCCTCAGCAAAAGAGTTTAAGCTGTAGTAAAACCAAATTAGGCTACAAAAATCACTGCAATGAACCCAAAGCCCCTGGTGTATTTTGTTTTGTTGTTACATTCAACCCTAGAGAGTAACATTTGCTAAACTTGAGCAAATTTACAAAAACATGATTCAGATATTCTTGTTCAATTCAATTACTGAGAGATGCCATCCAAATGGATTTATTATGCCTTGATTCTCACAAAGTTTATAATTGTGGGGGAATTAGACAAGACCAAAGACACTCCAAAAATAAGAACTATATATATATAATAGAGAAAATTGTAAGAAATAACTCACCTCATAAGGCCATTTCAAAAATAGATAATAAAGTTCCAAAATTAATATTGTCCAACAACTGCGTTCCAAAGTCCTACTTCTCGCAACAGTGTGATTCCAATTTTAACAAACAGAGTATTTATAAGGAAGCTGTTTGCTTTTGAGGAATCATTAGAAAAGAACTACCTTCAAGTTTTTATGCAAAATTTCAATAAAGAAAACTGAAAGAAACTGCAAAACATCAGTAACCAGTTCTCTAGCTAGTCTCTCTACCAACTGGGAACAGCTACAATCACCACTTACCATCGCAATCACATATTTTAGACATATAAAGAAATTTGAATTTGTGCAATGCCATTCTTTCCTACAAACTCTATTCATAAAGTACCCAAATTGAACATTACCAAACCCATCAGACTAACCTCCTCAGAAGAAATAAAACATGCACCTGCATATATTACCTACTAATTAACTGAATTTCACTACTTTATCCCCCCGAACGAAACTTCATTAACGAAATCAGCAGAAATTAAATGCATATATGCTAAACTATACATAAAATCTAAATTTAAGCACTGCTGACATAACAGACAGACCGAAACCTTACCTTCAAGCACTGTCCCAAAAACAATGTTGTTATTATCCAGCTGAGGGCAGGGACCAGGCCCTGTAGTGATCAAGAACTCAACATTCCTATAATCAGAACCAAGCTTAACCTCATCATCATCATCGTTCTCTGATAAACAAAGCGAAACGACGCCAGCCCTTGAATGTCTAAGCAAGAAGGCCTTAGAGTCAACAGTCTCGGTGTTCAGAGGCAAGTCCAAGGCAGGAAGGAGATGGACCTCGCCGTACTCTCGGCTTCGGCCTTGGCGTCCAGCTTGAAAGAACTGTCCTGGAAATACTTTGTGGACGAGAGTGTTTTTGTAGGAGGAAGATGTGCACATGAGCTTGAAAGTGGAGACTGTGAGAGGGAGGAGGTTGCCATAGAGGCCGAGGACTATGCGGCCTAAAGGAGTAGGGTCCGTACAGAGAGGGGTATCTGCGGCGGCGGCGGTCGTGGATGTGTTGGTAACAGTAGAGCGGAAGTAGGTGGGGCAGAGGGAGAAGTCAAGGAAGACGCGGTCAGTGATTGTGGTGTCTAGTGGGGGTGATAATGAGGATGAAGATAAGGATGGGGTGTTGAGGGCGGTGGAGAAGGAGGAGGAGAGGAGGAGGGAGCGGCGAGTGAGGGTGGTGGAGGAAGAGGAGAGAAAGGGCGGAAAAGGGATTGGAGATAGAGGGGAGGCCATGAGGGTGGAGAAGACATGGCTAGAGGGAGATGGGAGGGAGAGAGAGGGAAGCTGATAGGAGTGGTTGGTAGTTAGAGGGAGTGTGGGGCCTACATTAAGTGGATAAATAGACAATAGGAAATTAGGCCTTTGTTAGTTAGTTACTAGAGTTTAGCAAATTTTGTTGGTCCGTAGGATGGGTATGGGCTTGTCATGCAACGAGTCGGAATGATGAACAAGTCAGCCCTGGTAATAAAGTAAGGCATAGCTAAATTAAAATGTCATTTTTTTTTAATTCAAGTATATAACGAAGGAAAGTGATGCTATTTTATCTAGATATCCAAAAATGATATGAGATAATAAATAACATTTTTTGTTATTGGTTTAGAGTTAAATTGCAGAATGAATTTTTGAAAAATAAAACATTCATTCAAGATTAACTCTTGATATCAAGTGAGTTATAAATTAACCCCATAAACAAAGATATTTCCCACGCTCACATCCCATGTAATTCACAATCAAGCCGAGCCAAGAATGGGTTAACTCATCCCCAAGTCTACTTGATGGTGGTGATCGAGAATTAGCGTTTGACTTGATGATTTTTGTCTTGCAGCATGAAGTGCTAAGTGCTTGTAAGATTTTAAGTTAGATCCAGGCCAGCGAAAAGCAGCTATGGATTTTGTCTAACTGTGTTTAATTCAGCTGTATCAAATTATTTCTCTGTCTCATTTTCTACAAAATAAAAATTATTTCTTTTTTAAAGCATAGGTTGACAAAGATACTCTCAGGATCAATATCTTGTTTTCCCCTTGAGCATCATTTGTCACTTATGAGAGTTGGAAAAACCAAACAAGAAAATATAAGGTTCCAGTTTTGTGGCAATTTACTTGTCTTTTCTGTGTGTAATTTGAATGCTACATTGTCACGTTTCATCCAAACAAGGCCAATATATATATATATATATATCGTACATGAGAACATTAAACTCATTAATCTGTTGTGTATCTTCGATGATATTAAGGACGTGGCCATCTTTGGGAGAGACCTCCTCTGTTCAGTCTCCAACTTAGAAAACAACATATTAGAATGCGATGTCCTCCATATTCCAGCCTCTGTCTCGCACTTAGAAGAAAATAATACTTAATTAAATAAAAGGAGCTGATTAACTTAGGATTCATCGTTCTGAGCCAGTACTCATATGTATTACCGTTTCACACTCAAATTTTACTTGTAAAGTGAAATAACATAGTATGCTTATTTGGATCTCTAATTGCAAAGCTCGTAAAAGTTTTGATTTCACCTTGATGTAACTTTAATTGGACTAATGAAACCATGGTAAACGTGGAAAATGGGTATTTCTCTACTTTTTTACTATAATAATTAAACATGTAAAAAAATTTAGAGGCATATCTACCCTTTTCAGTCTATATGGTATTAATTCAGTGAAAAGACTCGGTTAGCATGGAAAGATCATAAAATTCTGTCATAAAGTTTTCTTTTGAAGTTGTTGCATTCCTCACAATAATAGTAGTAGATAAAGCAGAAAATGACTCTTCAGTCAATTCGGGTTTGGTCGAGTAAAGTAGAAAATGAAAATATAGTATCAGAACGAGACCTCCTATAACCAATAATTGTTCTTTTTCCCTCTGGTCTACAATCACTAATTGTAAAATATGAAGTTAAGAAACGAAAGGCTTGTAATTTGTTTGTATTGTTTTCTGATTTGCTGAAATGCAATATTCCAAAGGAAACGAAGTACAGAACTGCCTTTACATCTTGTTCTCGACAGAAATTTACAAGGATTTAACAACTAGGTAGCTAGAAGAATGCCTGCGCTCTTTCCTCTACGTAATTTCATTAGCCCTAGGAGTATGATACTACGGAGTATAGAGATCACTAGAAATATGGAAATTAATTGAAAAAAAAAACCGAAACTCTGTTTTTCCTAAACTGTTTCTTTTCCACTTAGCTGTATCAATCCTCGTAAATATTTCCATCATCTACAAACATATGAACGCGACAAAGGGCCATTACGTCTGACGAGGAGCCCACTCAGGGCTGGAAAGAGAAGATTGAGAAGAGAATTTGGGAGCTGCTCCAATGGACAAGGAGCAATTACTCCAAGCCTGCCTTTTGGGGAATGATATATTCCTTGTACGGGAACAGGCGGAGGAACAAACACCTTGTAAGTTATGCAGAGCACAGCCGCAATTCCGATGGTATGGCCTCCGCTCTATCTCTATTTCGTAAATTGCTAGGCTTCCTTCAACGACACATCGGAGCATCGTCTTAGCTGCTCCAATGGCCATTTTCTCTCTCTCTCTCTCCCTCTATCTCCTTCCCTCTTAAGTAAGGGTCTCTTCTCTTGTCTCTCTTTAAGTGCTTATGTGTGAACGTGTTAAAGAGTGTTGCATGCTTTTACAAGTGTTTATATAGAGCAAGGAATAGGAGTTAGGTGGGCGTCAAAGATGGAATATTATGTAGAGAGAACAATTTTGTTTTAGTTCTCCACGTTGAGTTCTAGATGACTTTGTTCTTGAAAAATTGGTTCTTGCTGCGGTAGTTTTCTAACTAAGACAATCGTTCTTGTCAAGGGAAGATTCAATCCCCATTGGAAAACAAATTTTGGCGACAAAAAAGAGACGGAAGATACTGGAGTGGTAGGGAATCTATGAGGACTTTGGAGAAATCAGTGGCTTGGCTTAATCTGCTTGGTTAAGTTTGCAATGGCTTGTTTTTGGAATTTTTAGTAGAAGTAGGGGAGGTTTTCTCATTGTTTTTGCCGAAAGACACCCTTTTTTGACTAGCTAATTGTTTGAAACTCTGATGGATCTTTTAACGGTCTCAAATTTTCTGTTTACGACGTGGCGGTAATTTCCTATGCGACAAAGTATCCAATTTTCTCGACTTGAGCTATATTTAGCTACCAATAAAAGCCAAATAGAATCGGTCTAATTTGGCTTCTGTTTTCTGACTGTTACCTTTGCCCTTTAGATCTCATCCTCCATTTCCATGGTACGAGCAACCGGTATGAGGAAACTAGTCTAACATACGACCACTAATTAATTATCTTTTCTTTAGCGGGGAGGGGTTGTGGAAACTTTTAAGTATTATAACAATTCTCCAATGTGTTCATTTAAGTACATACTAGTTACTACTTGTCACAAGTAAGGATAAGCAATTGGACAATTTGATCGATTCATTGGTTTGATCCATCATGTTTAAAGATCAAATAAATTAAATATTTTTAAAAATTAGATCAAACTTGGTCAAATATATAAAAAAAATAAATCGATCAAATATTGAATTGATTCGATCGATTCGATTTTAGACCAAAATGATTAAAATTTTATATTTTTTATAAATTATAATATTAAAATTTATAAATTTCATTCATTATTATAAAACATAGAATGAAAAAATATATTTATAATAATTTTAAAATAATATATATAAAATAGTATTAATATATAAAATTAGTTTGGTCTTTTGGTTGATTTGGTCTAAAAATTTTAAAATTAAGAATCGATCAAATAAATCAATTAAATCAAATTTTTTGGACCAATAAACCCAATAAACCAATTAGATCAAATTATTGTACTCATATTACATTTGATTCGATTAAATCATTAATCTGATCCAATTTTACTCACCTCTAATTCTAAGTTACCTACTTGCTTCCACACCTACCATTGATCCTTTGCTTGGTTTTTTTTTTTTTAATAGCATTTTTTTTTATATTTTGCCTGGTTTGATTCAGGCAAAACAAGTGCTTCTGGTTCCCTTGCTTGTGCCAGCTGATCTGATACTATTTTCCTAATTCATAATATTTTAATTGATTTAAAATTCACCTTTTTTTTCTTTTTCTTTTTTCTCTCTCCAATCCATTCAACTATTCATGAGATTATAAGAGGAAATTTATTAAAGAAAATTGTGAAAAATAACCCTCTTTATAAGTCCAATTTAAAAATATTCTTTATTATAAATTTAATTATTTTTAGTTAATTTTTGACATAACTTGACAATAATACCTTTTAAATAATTTCAAATAAATTAAAATGGTTTTGGTTTTTTTTATTCCACCATCCAGACAAAAATTTCAAAATTGAATCATGATTTCTCTCTCTTACCAAATACTATTTATCTTATCATCTAGTTCTTTCTCGCCATCCCAAAGAGTAGAGATGACATCAAGATATATATTTTAGATTCTTAGATTTATTGGTTTATTCATAGAACCTCAAAGTTGATGTGTTGAAATTGATTAGATATATTTGTAAATTAAAACACTGTATAACTTTGATAACTTAAACTTGACTCCGAGCAGGCAAATCAATTAATTATTAGGTTTTGCATTACTGATTTTTAAGTATTGTGTCACTGATTTTAGGTATTGCGAGACTAATTTTAAGATATTATGTGACTTAATCATTACGTCTCTAGTTTTTGGGCATTGTGTGTCTAATTTTTAAATATTGCATAACTGATTTTTAGGCAATGCCTAAGTCACACAATGCCTTACTAACTAGTCACACAATTTCATATCAACCAATCATGCAATACCTAAAAATCAGTTATACAATACTTAAAAATCAATCATGCAATGCCTAAAAACCACTAAAACTACTGAATTTTATTTAATAAAATCAACAATTTCAAATAATACACCATATTCTATTTAACAACATAATCAACGAATATGCCTACTTAACGAAGAATGCTCAAAATGTTCAAAATACTCAAAAATTTTTCATCATGTATCAAAAACCACTCTAAAATGCTTAAAACACTCAAAGGTTTTTGTTCGTATATAAAAAATTACTCAAAAATACTCAAAATGCTTAAAAATTTTTCTTTCTGGCAATAAACACTCCAGAGATGAATAGTCTGGCAAAGAAAGCTCAAAGGATATGAGTCGGTTTGAGATGCGAATTTAAACATATGTGTCGGTTTCATTAAAGGTAATTTTGTCCAAAATTTATTTTTTTAACTAAAACTAGTTAAAATTATAAAAAAGATTATTTTTAAAAACACCTTATATATGAAAGGTATTTTTGAAAAGAACTCAATTTATGATTTTTTAGTCTTTTTCATTTCCCTACTCTGTACCGAACCCATAGTTCTGAAATGATAGAGAATAGTATTTTCTAACCCACCTCAATCAGCAAGTGCTAATTAATTCTTAAGATTACAAGCTATCACATTCGAATTTTGAATAATTGGACCATGCAAACTCTGATATAAATAGTCAACCATCATAATTAAAAACTTAAACCCTTATAATTATACCAATATGACATCTCCTAAGACCACTAAATGAAGGGCATTAGAAGCCAATCAAGCCTTGTTCTAATAATCAAATTAACCACAACTGCTGTTTATATGCTTATATATGTTACTCCTAAATGCCCTCGCTATAGTAGTTCTCTTCTCTGCTGATAATGTCTTTACACTTTGCATACAACATTTTTGTACGTCTTTCCGCACACGCACAACGACAATACTAAGAAAGATGTCAACCACGTCACAAGATTTTGAATGGTCTTTTCTTTTATTCTTTCATTATGCAACTTTGGCAATTATTCCATGGAAAGAGATAAGAACAATGGCTGACGACCAGAGTGATTTTCTTTCTTAGTGTTGCAAACAAAGATCAATATTATTGAACCTCTTTATGTGATATTCATCCCACTTGGAATGTTAATGTGATTACGCAAGCCAACCGTACATCATGAGAATTTAAATAATTTGCAATTCTGCCAGGCATTACACTTAGTTTGCAAGTAAGATTCTAGGAGTATATATAAAGGGAACAATTGTTTCTGCGAAAGCAACTTCATGCTTTGATGAAGTTGTATCGTATCAGTCCCCAAGAAAATGACCGCTATAGCGACTTTTCTTCCCAATGACAAAATTGCATTTCTTTGAAAATTGTATTTACAGTATTGTAAAATCACTATATTTGTACCAATATAAAAAAGTTATTAAGCAAATAAAATATTGACTAAATATATTAAGAATTGTTAGATTTTTTTTTTAAAAAGCATATTTATTAGTCTCGAGAACCAGGATGTCATTTTAAATCTCTTGCTGAAATAACAAGAAACTTCTCATGACATAAAAACATGGTATGAGTATAAAATATCTGTACAATTACAAAAGACAATTACCGCTTAAAAAGCTAGTGACGGTTTAACTCGAGTTGTTGGATTAACTACATAAGATATTTAATTTTGACAACTTTTTATTGCTCTCAGCCAACTCTATTTTCCCGAGAGCAAGCTACATAATTTGATGCAAGTGCTAATTGGTAACGAAATTAATTCGACCAGATATATAGAATGATCATAGTTTTCGTTCGACTTCAAATTTTTCTACGTTTTCGCTCTCTGTTTCTTCCGGTACGTAGAGAAAATCTTTGATTCCGTAGCACTTAAAGTCCAACATAGTTACTTCAAAAAAAAAAAAAAAGAAGTCCAACATTGTACTCATATAGTATTACTACGTATGGTCAACAGCTATTTTTTTAACCTTTTAATTTCTTTGTTCAACTCGTTAACGAAACTAACCAATGCAAAATACGCAGTAGTAGGACAAAATTAATGAGAAGTCCAATCCTCGATGATGTTAAGGATTTCCGGCTCTAAAATTGGCCGATGTCTAGTCTTTCTTACAAAGAAAGAAAGCAACTCCCAGCTGTCATCTTTGACAGAAACCGAGGAAAACATCCTGTACTTCCCAGACACTACTGGATCTCACTTTTTGTTCATGATTGAAAGTACGTAAACAACCCAGGTTCCCATTGTGTTCTCCTAACACTAACGCTGCTCTTAGTAGCTCATTCTGCTTTCTTTAGGCTACATATTCTCTTGTAGGCCAGTTAAATGATTCTACTGTCTTTACGGTAAGCAGTCTAGAAAATAGAAAGGATTCTGGAAGAAATGTGGAACATTTTAATTTCTCTGTCCTTTAACTCGGAAAAAAAGAACCTAAATTTGATCCCACTGAGACAATGCCTAAAAAGTAAGCATAATTTGATTGTAAGAGGGCTGCTCTGTTTCAAAGTTAATGCTCCATTCAAGTTGTCCTTCATTGAGTATAAAAAGGAGGAAGAGGAAAACAAATTAATCATTTCAGCTTGGTTTAATGTTATAGTGGATGGCACTATATCACTATTGAAATTAAGAAACAAGAAAGAGTTGGAAACATAACTTTACATTGAACTATGCAGAATTTACATGCATGTAATTTAGCTAGAAGAACCCTGTACGCTTTTTTCCTTGTATTGACCTAAGAGACTACAAATCTAAAGGCAGAATGAAAAAAAAAAAAATAAAGATCTCGATTTCCTAACCTGTTTTTCTATACTTTTAACTGTATTGAGCTTCTGACGTATTTTGTCATCTTGGCTAGCTAGTGGAGGGAGGTGTGTGTGTGTGTGTGTGAAGTGTATAATTTGTCTGAGGCTTTTGCTGATTTCCATGATCTCTGAAGTGTGTTTATATAGAGCAAGTGTTTAGTCTTAGATGGATCTAGAGAGAAAAACCTTGCATTAGGGACTAGTTATTCCTCGTTGAATTCTAGAGAATCAACTTTGTTCTCGAGAATTCTTGTTGAAGTACTACTTCTGCAACTGTCCAACTAAGACAAACGTGTTTCTCTGGGAGAAAGTTTCAGTTAGTTTCTCAAAGTGAATCCGAATAACTATGCTGCCAAAGAGAAACGGGAAGAGAGAGAGAGAGAGAACCTCTTGGTAACTAGGGAAAGAAGTGACTTGGCTTGGTTGGATTTGCAAGAAATTGTTTTGGAACTTGTTGGATGAAGTTGGGGTTCCCTTATGGTGTTTTTTTATCATAAGTTAATTCAGTAGCTCATTAAAAACTAATTAGAATTGATTCTTGAAGCTAGCTTAACGGTCTTTATTGTTTTTTCAGGAAGCGGGCGATCTACTCCAAGGAACAACCTCTCCAATTCTCGTGATGTGGGTTTTTTTTGCATTGTCATTTTTCGTGAAGGGCAAATCCAAGTTTTCAGTTTCGTTGTTTCTAACATTTTTTTTCTTTTTTGTACTTTGCCCTCATAACTTTATTTTTCTGGTACTTAATTACCTCATAACTTTATAAAGGGATCTTTGTTATGGTAGCTAGAGGAACAAAAAAAAAAAATCAACAAATTAAGGTGTTTCCATGGATTTAGAGTTGCTATATTCCATTTTCATATATTTTCCCCCTTAAAAGTTGAATTGCATCCCTGTTTTCTATTCTTTTCTTTGTTGATATACTTCAAATGAAGGTATGAGGATAAATATGTGATGGAAGAAACAAATCTTCTAATGTCCTTGGGCTAAATCTAATCCATGATTCATTTACAACTTGAGCTCGTTTGAGCAAAAGCACGAGAAGAAATGAATGTAGAATACTATGTTAAGAATCTCTCTAACATTGACTAGCATGATCTACTTAATTGGGAAATAATTAAAGTACTTGTTTTTAATTATATAATCTAGTTTAGAATTAATTTGATTTTTTTCTTTTAAATTAATTGTATCATGTTGTTTTCATGAAAAAAGACGGTTATATTGTCCTTTTATGCAGATAACAAATTTATTAATTAACCTTGTAAAACTGTTGTCAAAAAATAATAAAATTTGACATAACGATGACAATATTTCTCGAAAAATAATAGTCAGTTGAGATTATTATTTCATATAATATCAAATCATTTTCTCATTCATAGTTTTTAGAGAAGAAAAAAAGGAGAAATTCTTTGGTGATCTTGACATTTATTTTTCACAATATCCAAATGATCTGCAAGAACCTAAATCACCCCTTTGCTGTTAGATATATTAGAATGTGGCCCTCATCATGTTGGGGTAAACTATTCTCTTTTAAATTTTAGTAAACTCGTTCGGAAAAAAGACATTTTAATTTGATTCACTCATGAGTCATGATTTTTCCTTTTCAAACTTTGACATAAATCTAAAAATCCAAATTTGAAAACATGGCGTTTCTTTAGGCTTACACATAACAAAATGAAAAAGTCCTTTTGAAGTTTCCTTTTAAGTATGTAATAGATAATTTGATGCAAATTCTTAAAATTTAGATTAGTTCTTCCAAATTGTTTGCTGATGGCTGATAATGAGGGCGAAGGTATGCCTTTGTTCCATATATCCAAGTAGCAGCCATCCGAACATCAATTTCCGGTAAAAATGGTTAATAGTTTTAACTTATTTTCTGTTACCCAATTTGATATCGGACCAGGCCAGTGTTGCCTTATAGGACAGACCGAGAACTCATATGTATCATCGATGGCATTCATCACTTGACCATATTCCAAGGAATATCAAAATCTATTATTATATGTGGACGTGTCTAGTCTCCACTGAGGAAAGAACAAAATTTGGTGATCTAAGTTACTGTTCTCTTTCGTAGCGAAAAGAAGAAATGCATTCCAATTAAAATCCCCTGCATATAACCTTGATATGTAGATGAAGTTATAGTCTCCAAGGAAACAAGAGAAAGAAGAAAATTGATAATTACATTAGACTTTGCAAAATTTACAGGGATGCTTAATTTTCAGAAGAAAATTTTAGATAACTTCATTATCTTTAAGGAGTAATAGAGACAATAAATATGGGAAGAAAAACATATAAAAAAATAGAAGAAAGTTGTCACCTCCAAACCTGTTTCTTTAATTATTTAATTACATCAAAATCTCTGAAAACATTTCATTATCAGTGTTTTCGAAGCCTTATTCACAACTTTCCGGCTACTGACTGCATGGAGGGACTAGGACGAGAAGATGAAGCTGCAACATACAAAGAGCAATCACCCTAGTGCTGTTTCTTGGAGAATGACATAATATACAGAAGCCCCTCTCTCTTCACCTCTTTAAAATGATACACCGTAGAATTCAAGAGAACTTTGTTCTTGAGGATTCTTGTTGCAATAGTTGCGTAACAAATTAAGTCAAACGTGTTCCTCAATGGGAGTTTCAGTACTGTGCTTAAGTAATATTCTTAGGAATTAGGGGAAAGAATTGAGCACTGGCTAGGTTCGCAATGCCTTAAACTTATTTTTGGAACTTAATATTACAAGAAGTGTGGATGTTGTCGTCGTCACAAAGTCGGTAGAAACTTAAAATAATAGATCTCCCCGTATCGTCTGTTTCTCTCAAGGCATTTTCTGAGGCAGGCGATATTTGCTAAGCAAAAAGCATCCAGTTCTTGTACGAGTCTATAGCGGATTATAGAAAGCGAGAGGTGTTTAACTGATTAAAAACAAAAATTAAATTTTTCCAACGGAATATTACATCAATAAGCCCTTAAACTCATAGGGCCAGCCGTCAAATTAAGGACACTTGGAAGCTGCAAGAATTATAGTCCTAAGTCCAACAATGAACTATATCAAATCTACATGAAGAATTGATTAGAATCTATGATGCGAACCACGGTTTTGATCACTTGATTTGACTCTCAAAGTCCACTGGCTTTCCTTATGATCCTTCTTTGTACTAGGCAAATTTGGCAATTAATATTTATTAAAAAAAGGTAGAGAACAAAAGGTGATCAAAATGTTATTGGGATCCTAGTGATGAACAGAGTATTTCTTTCTAATTAGAACTAAATTTTACTCTCTTTTTGGGGGTTCAAACTGCTTTTATTCAAGTCGTCTCACACCATTTTGTCCAAAAATGTGCTTGGTCTTCCATTCTTGCCAACGGCAAAGCATGCCTTTTATAAGTGTATTATAGGATTGTGATATTATATGGCTATGCCGCAATTAGAAAGTAAGCAAATAAATGACAAACAGTTTTAGAAGTATTCAATGCATTGTAATATGTCGCATTGACATTTCATCTTGCAACATTTTATAATGATGTTATATTTACAAATAAAAAATTATAATCACAATCAAATGACATTTTATCTATGAAAAAATAATAATTAAATCATATAAAATTAACATAGAATTTCATTAAATTCACATTCGATTGGATAAATCTTATTGGCTTATCTTGGCAACTCTTTTGAGGTCTACTACTGAGCTGTGTAAATGCAATAATAAGTCACATAATTTGATGCACGTTTTTAGTAACCAAATTAATTCCACCTTATGCAAAATGATCAAGCTTTTATTCCACTTTGATTTTTTTTTCTCCTTGGGGTGTAAGAGCACTGTTTTTGTCCTTTGATTTTCTTCTGGGGTAAAGTGATGAGCAAGAATATTCGGTTCCATAGAACTCAAGCTCACCTATCAAATCATGGTGAAGATCTTTCTAACCTTTTCTCTGTCCAACTTGTTACTGAAGCTGACTAATGCAGACTATAGAGGACAAAATTAATTAAAATTCATACCATCTATAATATTTAGGGCTTTGCCATTCTACAATTGGCAAACGTAAAAATAGAGACAAATGACCCTTTTAATTTATGATATGCTAGTCCAAATTCTGTGCAGAGAGACTTAATACGGGCAGTTTACTTGATGATTAGGACAGATAACATCTTAAGCCAACAACTTCAAGGCTGAATTGAAATGTATGGTTAAAGCATGACTAACAGGCAATAGCCTAATGATAATTAGAAGAGAAAATGAAAATGACAGTTTACACAGGAAAATTGGAGTCTGTTTATCTAGAAGGATGTGGCTCAATGAGGGATTCCTGTGCTGAATCTCAACCTGGGGAAACACCGGTTTAATAATTGCTTGTTTGCTTTTCTTAGGTAAAACAAATGGTCCCCCAAAATTGTTAGCTGGAAAATAAGGAAAGGAGCATGAATTGGTATCATATATGATGTTCATGTGCAGTTACAAAATTCTCAAAGAGAAAAATGCAAGACTTTACAGGGGTAGTTTAGCTAGAAAACCCCTGTACTCTTTTTTCCAAGTGTTGGAGACTATAAATCTGAAAACAGATTGAAAAAGAAAAACTTCTCCATTTCCTAACTTGTCTTTGTATACTAACTGTATTGAGCTTCTGACATGTTTTGTCATCTTGGCTAGTGTTTGTTACATACAAAGAACCACTCATGTGATTAACCACCTAATTAAATTTATTTTTAATAATAAAATTTTAATTTTAACATAAGTTTATTAAAAATGATAGATTACAATTTATAAAACAGATAATCATATATTATATGTTTTTAACTTCTTTTTTTTTTTTGAAAAGCTATCTGTTTTTAACCTTGATGAATAATTCTTAATTGTCATACTTACTTTAATTTCACTTAGTTATTATTTATTCTGTTCTCTTTTTTAATAAGTTTATTATTTAAATATTAGAAGATTTTCAAAGGTCTTTCAAAATATTTTTTGTGGGATGGTCCTAAAAAATTCTCTCCACTTCAAGAATACTCAAGAAAGTTATTTGCTCTCTAGAGGAGATTTCATTATCGAATTTATCAAAGTCTATTTGGCGTTTTGTATCCTGTTGATGTTGATTTATCTTCTATTCTCATGATTTGCCTATGAATTGAAAGAAGTTACTTTTGCTAAAGCCAGATTACAATTGCTCTTAGTTTCACCATGTCTAATTGCTCCATTCAATTACTTTGTACACACAAAAAACAAACATAACTTCAATAGAGTGCAGTCACATTATTTGTCAAGAAAAAGACAGCTACACTGTCATTTTCAGCAAACCATGAACTTATTTCTCACTTGACAGTCTTAAAAAATAAGAAGGAAATGTTTGAGTTGCAATTTGTCTTCCATTTTGTGCATTTGAGTGCAAACTTGTCAGTTTTAGTTGATATTTTTACTGGAATTTCAGAATCAACTTCAGTTCAAGTACTTGCCAGTGGCTTTACCATATATGTTGCACATTTTTCTTTTGTTGATCTGCATGAAGGTATGAATCACTGGCTTGCCGTTGTCCATCTGAACTAGAATATAGAACTTAGGTGATCTAAATTCTAATTCATGTTTTTAGCAATCTGATGACTAATTCTACTGGAAAACCACTTTTTTCAATTCAGTTTATCCTTTCAAAAAAATGGTTCTGGCACAGGAGAATTGGCTAATTGGTCATTGACAAATATATCTCCACAGTTAGGGGCCTGCATATTGTTTCATGTTAACCTAATACTACTTAAACCTCTTCTTTATTCTCTTTGTTTGCACGACTAGCCAGCATAATTTATATTTCTACCCAACAAATTAGGACTCATAAAACCGATTATATTAAGGACTAAATTAACATCGGGTTAAGCCATTGCGTCTACTAAGATATAAATCCCCATCATTCTGGTCTGCACTGAGAAAACAACAAAATTGTGGTGATATACAAATCCTTGAGAACCTTGACGGTAGAATACAACAATTCAAGATTCTTACTTGCCATGTTTAGCCATTGCACTCAGTTTTTACTTCCTGATATCTTAACCTGAATCGGCTCTGACATTTACAATTTCAGCATGTTCTGCTGCACATAGCTTTGAGTCCTTGACCAAATTCTGCTCTTAGCTTGCCATAGACAATCCAGGAAATGAAAGGCATGTTGGAAGAAATGTGGAAAGTCGTTTCTTCCCTGTTTTTGAATTCAAGTAAATTTTGTAGAGGAAAATAAAAAAGATGTAAACATAGTGGCAAATCCACCCTTTGAATCCAATCCTTGGGATACCTCTCAGGGCCCAGCAACTCCTAAATCCAGAAGAGGACTCAGTACCGGATGCTTACTTTCTTGTTCAAGATATATAATGATGTTATAAATTGGTGCTAAAGCTATAGGAAATGTTTATAATATTGGTAGTAATGGGAAGACAAAATAAAAGGTGTTACAAAGGAACATCGAAGCATTTCACGTGTGGTTATATATATATGAATGATCACACTCTGTATAATTTTCAAAATTGACCTAAACGCGAAAGATTCTATTGATCCGTCTGAATTCCAATTCAATACAAATTCGATTTGATTGAAAAAAGTCGACAATCCAAACTCATCTAAAGGTCTGATTGTTTTAATATAAATTCTTTTTGGAAAAATATTTCCAGAATATAATGTTGTTTGGATGATTGATAAAGAGATTCAAATGGAAAAAATTTTAAGGGTCAATGGGAAAAAGACCCATTGATCCCGTAAATTGGCTTGATTTATGTCTGCAATCTACTTTCATCAGGTGAGAGTTCAATCTCGCACCAAAATTTTTTATGTTGAAATGGTGTTAAAATGGGTCAGGCGTGTACTATTTTTTAAGATAGAAATTTTTTTTGAAGATTAATGATCATGAAAAATATTTTCTATAAGTTTATCTAAATAATAAAATTTTTTTTTACAATTGATCTAAATAACAAAAATATAAAATTTTTCATAAAAATATTTTACATAGAAAAACTTTTCGTATCCAAACTCAAAATAACTTGAACACGAACTCAAATAACCTTGGGAGCACCAGTGGATGCTCCCCTTTCTCGTGGGACCGGTGCTCTCCTCTGTCCCATTTTTTTATTTTTTTAAAATATAAGAATAATTTTTTAAATTAATAAAGAGAAAAATGGTATTTTAATTTTCTCATAATCTTTGTTAACGGTATTTATACTTTTGGAGTAAAGTGTCCATTTCAAAAACTAATGGATCTGCTTAAAATTTCGATTAAAACTTCGAAATATAAAAGAATTTTACCTTTTTATTATTTGTATATGTATACTCTTTTAATTTTGGCTTGATTTATATATGTAATTTACTTTCTTTTTGTGAGAGTTCGATCTCGTATTAAAATTTTTGGCATTGAAATGGTGTTGAAATGGGTCAGGCATGCATTATTTTTTAAGATAGAATTTTTTTTGAAAATTAATGATAATGAAAAATATTTTCTATAAATTGATCCAAACAATTAAAAATATTTTTTACAATTTATCCAAATAAAAAAACATATAAAATTTTTCATTAAAACGGTGAATTCTACAATAGGGCTAACCTTACTGTAAGGTTAATTAAAATAATTTTTAAGAAAATAATAAAAATTTACTTAACAGGTAAACAACATAAATAATTTTTTAACTTATCCATTTTCTATTAACAAAATAGAAAATTTTTAAACTAGTTTATTTTATTTTAAATAATATATAATTTTATTTTTATTATATTTTTTACTTTAAAATATAAAAACATTATTATTTTTATACTAACATTATATCTAACTAATTTAATTAAATTAAAATTATTATTATGACTTATTACATTAAACATCACACATATATGTCAATATTTTGAATATTCCTTAACTACCTTTATAATGTTTTACGTTAATTCTTATCACTTTATGTCAAAGTTTTTCAACAACTAAATTTTACCATAATTCTATTTATCCTTACTATTATTTACGCATAAGTTAACATTTGTAAGCTGTAAATCACTTTAAACTTAAGAATAAAAATTTAACTGTTTAATTTCTCAAAAATTATGTTTATTTGACATAATTGACTTGTTACATTAAATCTCACATATTTACGTCAATATTTTGAACATGCTTGTATCACCTTTATAATATTTTACGTTAATTCTTATCGTTTTATGACAAAGCTTTTTAAATACTAATTTTCATCATAATTTTTTTTATCTTTACTATTATTCACGTATAAATTAAAATTTGTAAGCCGTAAAACACTTTAAACTAAAGAAAATAATTTTAATGTTTAATTTTTTCAAAAATTATGTTTATTTGATATAATTGACTTATTATGTTATAACTCATACATTTATGTCAATATTTTGACAATTTTTAATCTAACTTCATAATGTTTTACGTTAATTCTTACCACTTTATGTTAAGGTTTTTCAACTACTGATTTTTTCATAATTCTTTTTATCCTAACTATTATTCGCGCATAGATAAAAATTTGTAAGCCGTAAAACATTTTAAACTCGAGAATAACAATTTAAATGTTTAATTTCACCAAAAATTATGTTTAACTAACATAATTGACATGGTATATTAAATCTCATATATTTACGTCAATATTTTGACAATACTTATTCCACCATTATAATATTTTACGTTAATTATTACCACTTTATGTTAAGGTTTTTCAACTACTAAATTTCAACATAATTCTTTTAATCTTTACTATTTTTCACGCATATATTAAAATTTATAAGCTGTAAAACACTTTAAAATTGAAAATAAAAATTAAATGTTTAATTCTTCCAAAAAATTTTCTTATTTAACATAATTAACTTATTACGTTAAATCTCACACATTTACGTCAATATTTTGACAATTCTTATTTCACCTTTATAATATTTTACGTAATTTTTATGGCTTTACGTCATGACTTTTCAACTATGAATTATCACCATAATTCTTTATATCCTTACTATTATTCTTGTATAGATTAAAACTTGAAAGTCATAAAAAGTTAAATGTTTAATTTTTCAAAAAATTATATTTATTTGACATAATTGACTTGTTATGTTAAATCTCACACATTATACGTCAATATGTTCACAATGCTTGTTCCAGCTTTATAATATTTTACATTAATTCTTACGGCTTTACGTAATAACTTTTCAACTACAAATTTTCGCCATAATTCTTTATATCTTTACTATTATTCTTACATAGATTAAAATTTATAAGCCGTAAAACATTTTAAACTCAAAAATAAAAATTTAAATGTTTAATTTTCTCAAAAATTATTTTTATTTGACATAATTAACTTGTTACGTTAAATTTCACATATTTACATCAATATTTTGACAATGCTTGTTCTAACTTTATAATGTTTTACTTTTATTTTTACGGCTTTACATCAAGATTTTTCAAATACTAATTTTCACCATAACTCTTTTTATCCTTACTATTATTTACACATGGAATAAAATTTGTCAACAATAAAACACTTTAAACTTGAGAATAAAGATTTAAATGTTTAATTTTTTAGAAAATTATGTTTATTTGATATAATTGAATTATTATGTTAAATCTCATACATTTATATTAGTATTTTGACAATGCTTGTTCTATCTTTATAATGTGTTACGTTAACTTTTATCACTTAACGTCAAGGTTTTTCAACTACTAAATTTCATCATAATTCTTTTTATCTTTACTGTACTCATGCATAGATTAAAATTTATAAGCTATAAAACACTTTAAACTCGATAATAACAATTTAAATGTTTAATTTCTCCAAAAATTATATTTATTTGACATAATTGACTTGTTACGTTAAATCTCACACATTTATATCAATATTTTGGCAATGTTTGCTCTAACTTTATAATGTTTTATGTTAATTCTTACCACTTTACGTCAAGATTTTTCAACTATTAATTTTCACTATAATTCTTTTTATCCTTTTTTATTATTCACGTATAGATTAAAGTTTGTAAACTATAAAACACTTTAAATTTCGAGAATAACAATTTCAATGTTTAATGTCTCCGAAAACTATATTTATTTAATATAATTGACTTGTTACGTTTAATCTCACACATTTACGTCGATATTTTAACAATGCTTGTTCCAGTGTATAATGTTTTACATTAATTCTTACAACTTTACATCAAGGTTTTTCAACTAATAATTTTTACCATAATTCTTTTTATCTTACTATTATTCATGTATAGATTAAAATTTATAAGCCGTAAAATACTTTAAACTGAAAAATAACAATTTAAACGTTTAATTTTTAAAAAAAATTATGTTTATTTGACAGAATTAACTTGTTACGTTAAATCTCACACATTTACGTCAATATTTTAACAAAGTTTGTTCCACCTTTATAATGTTTTATATTAATTATTATCACTTTATGTCAAGGTTTTTCAACTACTAAATTTCAACATAATTCTTCTTATCTTTACTATTATTCATACATAGATTAAAGTTTATAAGCCATAAAATACTTTAAACCCAAGAATAAAAAGTTAAATGTTTAATTTTTTTTGAAAATTATGTTTATTTTACATAATTGACTTATTACGTTAAATCTCACACATTTATTACAATACTTAGACAATCTTTGTTCCACCTTTATAACGTTTTACGTTAATTTTTTCGACTTTACATCATAACTTTTCAACTATTAATTTTTACCATAATTATTTATATCCTTACTATTATTCTTACTTAGATTAAAATTTGTAAGCCGTAAAACAGTTTAAACTCGAGAATAAAAAGTTAAATGTATAATTTTCTCAAAAAATATATTTATTTGATATAATTGATTTGTTGCATTATTCTCATGCATTTACGTTAATACTTTGACAATCCTTGTTCCACCTTTATAATGTTTTACGTTAATTCTTAGGGCTTTACTTCAAGGTTTTTCAACTACTTATTTTCACAATAATTCTTTTTGTCCTTACTATTATTCTTATGTTAATTATGGTGAAAATTATTAGTTGAAAAGTCATGAAGTAAAGTCGTAAAAATTAACATAAAATATTATAAAAGTGGAACAAACATTGTCAAAATATTAGCGTAAATGTATGAGATTTAACATAACACGTCAATTATGTTAAATACACATAATTTTTGAGAAAATTAAACATTTAAATTTTTATTCTCGAGTTTAAAGTGTTTTATAACTTATAAATTTTGATCTATAAGTGAAAAAAATTAAGGATAGAAAAAATTATGGTGAAATTTAGTAGTTGAAAACCTTTGACTTAAAGTGGTAAGAATTAACATAAAACATTTTAAAAGTGAAACTTGTATTGTCAAAATATTGACATAAATGTGTAAGATTTACTGTAACCGATCAATTATGTCAAATAAATATAATTTTTAAGAAAATTAAACATTTAAATTTTTATTCTTGAGTTTAAAGTGTTCTATTACTTAGAAATTTTAATCTATACAAGAATAATAATAAGGATAAAAAGAATTATAATGAAAATACGTAGTTTAAAAGTCATGACGTAAAACAGTAAGAATTAACGTAAAATATTGTAAAGATAGAACAAATATTGTCAAAATATTGACGTAAATGTGTGAGATTGAACGTAAAAAATTAATTATGTGAAATAAATATAATTTTTTAAAAACTTATGCATTCAAATTTCTATTCACAAGTTTATAATGTTTTATGGCTTACAAAATTTAATCTATGTGTTAATAATAGTGAGGATAAAAAGATTTATGGTGCAATTTTGTAAAGTCTGACCTTATAAAATACTTGCCATGACATACATGTGATGGATAGCATGTTTGCATTCTAGGAGAGTTCCGAAAAATTTACAAAAGTCTGTATTGTACCTAGAGGTACAACAAAGTTGATTTAAACATCAAACTAGATCAAATAGAGATTTTAAGGTGAAATTAAAAATTTTACAGTCTAAGAATGATTTAAAATGGTGATTTGGAGTTCGATGATCAATTTGGAGTTAAACCGAAAATTTCACTATCTATGGGTAAAATGGTAATTTTACCACTCGAGGATAAAATGGAAATTTTTTTGAAAGATTTTGATCACATTTGACTTATTGGAGTATGATCTGAGGTTGAGAAGTGAAAAATTTTAATTCTGACATTTTTTCGGAGCATAGGGGTAAAATGATAATTTTGCCACCCTAGTGGCAAAATTGTAATTTTACACCACCGACACTTGTCCAACACATGAATTTTATCTAATATTATCATGGATAATTGAAGGAATTTAAGTGGTGGAGAGAGAAAGCTTAATAGTTAAGAAATTATAAATTGACCAATAATGTAGTGACATGTGTCAAGTTTATAACCATTATTTATTTAGCTTTAAAATAAGCATAAAATCAGCCTATTTTGTTTCATATTGCTGGCCAAACCAAGAACAAAGAAGAGCAAAAGAAGAAAAGGAAGAGAACAAACCCTAGGTGGAAAAATTCAAGAAAAAAGTGTGAAAATTCAAGGAAACAAGTGAAAAAAAGGTAAAATTTTTCAATTTAGCTTGAGATCTTTCTTTCCCATGCATTTCTCCTCATTTTTCATGGTTAAATTATATGTTTTCATGATGAATTCATGGCTGGTCATAATGGGTATGGAGAGAGAATGATGTTAGATTGATTTGATTTCAAGTTATGTTAGTGTTTTTAGTTAGTTTACCATGTCTAAAAACAAAACAATAAGAAAAGAATCCATTTTTTCTATGAATTTTCATTGGCCGAATCTTCCTTGATGTGTGTGGGTGATGGATTGTTATTATTTCAAGAGAAATGGCTTAGAAAATGATGAATAATGGTGAGAAAATTAAGTAGAAAAAATCACGATGTTAATGCACTATTAGTGACCGAAAATTTTAAGAAGAAAAGTAAAGATGGTTTTGCCAAATTTTAGGTTATTTGACTTGTGTTTGGTGAATTAAGGTATTGAAAAAGAAATGGAGCAATTTGGAGCTAAATTAGACACATTGGCCAATTAATCGGGTGATAAGACGAATTAGGTCAATACCGAGGATTAGATGGTTACCAGTGCATTTTGCATTCCATATCATGCATTAATAGTCTAAATTAGTTTAATTTCGATTTAGTACCAAAGTAGTAAGTTTTTCGATTTTGTACTATGTCAAGGTGGTGAGTCCTCTGATAAAGGCAAGGAAATTGCATCCGAGGACCAGTAGTCAGAGTACTTTGAAAATTCGCACTCTAGACATTGTGAGTAACCTTACTATCGTCTTAATTATCTAAAGTGATTTTTATCCGATTTTGTGAATTTTATGAAAAATGAATTAAATAATTAATTTTTTGGTTTTATAAACCAAATGTGATTTAGTGAAATGATTTCATAAAATTGTTTTGGAATTGAATGATGATTTTGAAAATAGAGTAATTAGAGACTCCTGATGTGTTGTAAATTTATGATTTGAATTGATGGCTTATGTTAATGCGTTGGCATGACTGGCTGGATTATGTTTTTGGTGAACTGTATGAATTGTTCTGTTTTACATTTACAGGCTGGGTAGTATAATATTAGTCACGTCATGCTGTCAAAATTTTATTGTATGGTAGGTATTGCTTGCTGCAGTGGGCTGGGTTCTGTAGACTAGCCTATTAGAGGGGCACGGAATCCTAACATATTTTACCTTGATTGGAGAGGCGAGTAGGGTAACTCCCGAGGTAGAACTTTTAGAGTTCACTTCACGCCAAATCACCACGTGAAGGCGAACTCAGCCAACGTCAAGGAACGGCTATATTTTCTAAATAAAAACATGATTTATGAGTATATAACTTTTTAATAGCCTTGGCGGACTCAGTTTGGGATAGCCCTCGACCAAGGTATCTCTGATAACTGAGTATGATAATAATTTTTGGCATGAGCCAAGTTTTAAGAAATTCATAAGCCATGTTGATTACTCGATTTAAATGAATTGAATTTTATTTGGTTGAAATGAGTTGAAAGATGATAAATTAAAGTATGATGATTTATTTTATCTGTCTCCATTTACTCGACTTTAGATATTTTATATGGTATTTGTTTACTCACTAGGATTATATAATCTCACCACCCTCCTTTCCACCCATTTCAGGCTCAGAATAGACTGTAGATAGTTGATCGCATAGAGAACTACCATTGGAATTGCATTTTCCAAACTGTAGGTTCACAGTCCTCTTTACTTTTGAATATTCGAGGGTCCCACTTGTTACTGTAAATTAAATTTCATACTTTAGTTATCTGTACTACTGTATATAGGAATTTATTTTATTTTTATGTTGTAAAAAATTTATTTACGCAGTGTTCTAAAAATATTGTTTTAAAAGAAAATAGAATATTTTACTTAATATTTCTTTTATTTTTCTATTATATCCAAATAAGCATAATTTCATTTTAAATGAAGATTTTAGACTTTTAAACTCATTTTGATTATGAATTATGTGTTTTGTACTTGTATATTACATTTTAGCCAGTTTCGAAATTTTTGAGAAAAATAACCAAAATACTCATGTGAGACGAAATTATTATTTTATTTGTTTTAAGTTGGAAACAGTTTAAAATCTTTTAGAACATGGTATTTGGCAATAGTTACTCAGAACGAAAATGAGAAGCTGATATTAAAGTCTTGAAGTGTTCCGGTTGACATTCCAGGTAATGAATGTCGATTGGGGTATTACAGCGGTTGTCATGGGCTCGAGGGAGAGTTTCGGATCGTGACAAATTTAGTTGAAAAACATTGACGTAAAGTGGTAAGAATTAATATAAAATATTATAAATGTGGACAAAGTATTGTCAAAATATTAACATACGTATGTGAGATTTAACGTAACAAGTCAATTATATCAGATAAACATAATTTTCAGAAAAATTAAACATTTAAATTTTTATTCTCAAGTTAAAAATGTTTTACCACTTACAAATTTTAATCCATGCAAGAATAATAGTAAGGATAAAAAAAAATTATCGTGAAAATAAGTAGTTGAAAAGTCATAACGTAAAGCAATAAAAATTAACGTAAAACATTATAAAGGTGGAACAAGTATTGTCAAAATATTGACGTAAATATATGAGATTTAACGTAATAAATCAATTATGTCAAAATAAATTTAATTCTTGTTAAAATTAAACATTTAATTTTTTTTTATCATTGAGCTAAAAGAGTTTGATAGTTTATAAATTTTAATTTATAAATGAATAATAATAAAAATAATTATAATTATAATTAAAATATAAAATTTAGAATAAAATTTTTATTATAATATTTATTTAAAAATTTCTCAATAGTTAATAATTTTTTACTCAAGAATATAATTATAAATGATTAATTTTCATAAAAATTTTGTTAATCTCTTTGTTAGTTTTTTTGCTTTTATTAATATTTTTGGTTAATTATTTCCTTTTTATTATCATTTTATTTTTTTATTCTGGGTTATTTAAGTTTTTTTTAACATGTTTGTCAGGTAAACAAGTTGCAATTTTTTTTAAAAGAAATTGTGAGAAATAACCCTCCTCATAAGCCTAATTAAAAAATATCTTTTATTATAATTTTAACTATTTTTAGCCAATGTTTGGCATGACTTTCTCTATTCTGTCATTCAGACAAAAATTTTAAAATTAAATCTTGATTTCTCTCTCTTGCCAAATATTGTCTATCTTGCCATCCATCTCTTTCTCACCATCCCAAAGAGTAGAGATGACATCAAGATATGTGTTTTAGGTTCTTAGATTTATTAGTTTATTCATAGAATCTCAAAATTGATGAGCTAAAATTGATTAGACATCTATAAATTAGAATACTGTATGACTTTGGTAACTTAAATCTGGCTGCGACTAGGCAAATCAATTAGGCATTAAATATTGCATTACTGATTTTTAAGTATTGTGAGAATAGTTTTTAGGCATTAGTGATTTAATCATTACGTCTTTAGTTTTTAAATATTACGTGACTGATTTTTAAGCATTATGTAATTGATTTTTAGGCATTATGTAACTGATTTTTAGACAATGCCTAATTCATACAATACTTAAAAATTTGTCACGCAATGCCTTACTAACTAGTAATCGTAATGACTTACTAACCAGTCACGCAATGTCTTACTAAATAGTCAAGTAATATCATATCAACCAGTCACACAATACACAAAAATTACTCGCACAATACCTAAAAATCAATAACGTAATACCTAAAAACTAATCATGCAATGCCCAAAAACTGATTACGCGATGCCTAAAAACTATAAAAACTACTAAATTTCATTTAATAAAATCAACAACTTCAAATAATACATCAAATTCCATTAACAATATAATCAACGAATATACTTACTTGATGAAGAATGCTCAAAATACTTAAAAATTTTTCTTCATATATCAAAAATCACTCCAAAATATTTCAAAATACTCAAAACGCTCAAAGATTTTTTTTCGTATATCAAAACTCATTCTAAAATACTCATAATACTTAAAAGTTTTTTTTTCTTGCAATGAATACTTAAAAAATGAATGATCTGGTGAGTAAAGTTTAAAGGATATGAGTCAATTTGATGTACAGACCTAAATATATGGGTTGATTTCATTAAAAGTAATTTTGTTCAAAATTAATTTTTTTGACTAAAAATAGTTAAAATTATAAAAGATGCTATTTTCAACCATTTTATGTATGAAAGATATTTTTCAAAAAAATCCTTTTTTTTATTGATCAATGGTTGAAAATAAACTTTTTAAATCCAATGGTTCTTATTCGTAACTTTACATTAACGTTAAACTTACTGAAAAATTTACCCAATCATTAACTTGAAATGACCCGATCTCAAATAATCTATCTAAATCCAATTGATTTGATTATAAAAAATTAATAATTTAAACTTAAAGTATTTAAATTTAAATAATCTAAATGTCAAATCTGGATCATTCAAATTCAGAATAATCTACAGTTCAACCAAAAAGGATCCAAACCTAAAATTAACCCAAATTTCCTTCAACCTGGCGTGATCTGACATAAATCGATCTGATCCGTCAACTGTCACATCAGTTATTGTGCAAAATTTGAAACGCTTTCATAAAAATTTCTAATCTAAATTTCATAAAAAACAAGGTAAAAAAATATTTCCATTTCCCTTATATGGCCTAACCAACGAAACAAACAAATATAGAGGCCATGGCTCGCGAGGTAAGCAACGGACCCTCAAGTAGCAACAAAATGTAAACCCAATTGCAGACCAGACACAACAGGAGACTCAAATCATCATTCTTTATAGTAGTCGTTGAACTGTTCAAAATTTACAAAGTTTCAAAAGGTCGCAACCCATTACGCGTTGTTCTTGGGGTTTCTTGCACCATCACCCCGTTGAATTTGGAATGAAGTACGGGATTCTTTTATCTATATTATAATTTGTACAGTTCTGGAATTCGATTGTTTTCATGATAGGAGAAATGATACAGGAAACTGAAAATGATCCCAAATGGAACTTTGACGGTATTCTTTTTGTTTTGGAGGAAAGCAATGCTCAACGGTCACATTTTCACCTAATGTCCCAAGAATTTGAAACTGTCTTCGATTTCATCAGCTGCTTAATTTTGTTGTTGGTATGTGACCCCCAAAAAAAAAAAATTTGTTCTTATTTGAAATGAAATTGCAAACAACTATCAAAGTTAGGAGATGAAACAATATGAATTGCAGATGACCACGCAAAGCATGAATTATTATTCAATAAATGAGTTAAATAATTTTTTTTCTCCTATATGTTTGACTCTCAACTTGAATATATTCATGTGATTTTTGAGATGAGCAAAATCCAATAAAATTTCTAACGCACTTTTGCCTAATCCATGATCACCAATACTTGTGCAACTGGCACTTGCGTGGGAAGAAGGTAAAAAGTGGCTCATCAAACTTGCTGTTGTTCCATTATTGTGGAAAAGTGCAACAAGAAGTAAGAAGCCGTTACCTTAACGCTTAGGAAATCCATCCTTTTGCCCCTCTTCTGTCCCAATTACTTGCTTTAATCCACAGTCAAATCACTTTTTCTTTTTATAAAGAGATTGATGTATTGTCGTTTTATGCCGACGGTTAGTGAATTTTATTTTATTTTTTTAATTTGTTCAAGTATCCGTGTAAAATCAGTGTGTAACAAATCTGAAAATTCAAGTAGTCGTAACGGAGGAAAAGAAAAAAAGTTAAACAGAAAAAGATAGGAGGCCTAACTGACTTGTCCCCTGTGTGTTGATACAGGGAGAGGGAAGTACCTTTATTGTTGGCACTTCTCACTCATAACTGTAAACAATTATTGTTTCGTATCAGATTCGCTGTAATGGGCCCTTACATTGCCTGCAGTTGTTTTGTAATTTCACAATGTTGCAGATTTGATCAATGAATTCTCCATGGCATCCTTGCCGAACTGGGAAAGGGAGGGGACTTTAAAATGTGGGAAGTATTGTGAAACCAGATCCATGACCCCAAAGGCACATTCAGAAATAACTTCTGAAAACTAGGAAAAAGACAGATTCAACACCTGTTTCCCATTTGTTTTGTTTTTCAAGACAGGTTAGGTTAGGAAATAATTGACACAAAAGTTGTCAGATCCATCTGTTTAATTCTTTCTGAATTCGATCAATCTCACCAGAAGATCAAAATGAATGCGCATCTGTCCTTGTCAATGCATATAGTGCCTCAGATTTGTTATACATGGTTTAGGACATGAAAGAATCGGAAGAAATGTGGAAATTAAATGGTCACTCTTCTCTTTTTTTTTTTTTTTTTTCAGTTCAATGATACTTGTAAAAGATATATAGAAATGTGGTGGCAGAAATACCCTTTTGAACAACAATAATTTTGTTCGGAACCACAGAGGTTTGGCTACAGTTGTCTACAATGAATTCAATAGGATATACAGGGATGGAACTGAAAGAATCTTGATCTAAAAAGTGGGGAAAAAAAATTATCAATCTCCTAACCTTCTATCTGTATCAAACCTCTGACATATTTTCACCATCTGTGCAGCAAAACCCCCTTGATGTCTTTGATTCCATGCTTCTAACGGAAGAGCCACCAGGAAGAGAAGATTGGGAAGAGAAATGGGAAGTTGCCATGGACAAGGTACAATCACTCCAGGTCTTTTTCTTGGAAAACGATATACTCCTTGTACGAGGACAAGCGGAAGAGCAGACACCCTTTAAGTTGTGCAGGGCACAGCTGCAGTTGCGATGATATGGTCTTCGCTTGATCTCAATTTCTTGCATCACTAGGCTTCCTTCAAGGACACACCGGAGCATCATCTCAGCCGCTGCTCCAGTGGCCATTCTCTCCTCTCTATCTTCCGCTCTTCGAAATCTCCCTTCTCTTAGTTCCTAGAGTGTTTATATATACAGGGTAGGGAAAGTGGGAGAAATTTACTAAAGGGAACTATTGGCAGCTGGTTTCAGTTGTGTTCGATCTTTAATGCGGAGCAGAGAGAGGGTCTCCTTGGAAACAGGGAAACGAATGGCTTGGCTTAGCTTGGCTTGGCTTGGTTAAAATAGTTGGCAAGGACTTGTTTTTGGAACTTATATTGCATGAAGCTGGGGTAATTTTCTCATTGATATTTCCGTTGGAGTTAAGACGTCCCTATGACTAGCCGGTTATGAACTGAAAATGAATATTTAACGGTCTTCTTTTTGTTTGTGAGACATTCGACTCTCTCTATGTATGCAACAAACTATCCAATTTTTAAGTCTTTATGTACTTCAAGGAGGCCTAATGTTCAACCAATTATGGTTTTGGTTCTGTTTTTTAACTTTGACTTTCTTCCCATGCCGGCAGAGGTGACCTCTAGCAGTTTCTATTGTTCATTCGTTGTTAAATGCTGCATTGAGTCTTATCTTCATGCAAATATAAATGGCAACAGGCAAACAAGTGCAACTTCCTTGGGGCCCTTCTGTTTTTGCCTCGAAACAAGTGGATCGCTCTTTGAATCAAAAAGCATAAAGAGAGTCAGATGATTAGGCTGGCTGTATCAGGGCCTCATATTGAAAGTTCCAAACCTGAAGCTTTTCATGTTTTCCCTTCCTCTTTTAGATTCTTGGCATAGGTAATCTGTATATTACATGATTGGGTCTTGATCTATTTGTTCTGACCTTGTGGGCACTGCAACCACTAAGAGATATATATATATGTTCTTCTCAACATTTTATTTTTTTCCCTATCTCTTTTCGTGTATATATATATATATATACGTTTCTTCTCAATATAGAGCTGATAATAATCAATAATCTATTACTAGTTTGTTAAGGTATTATTATACTATATTACTTGAATTCGGGATGAGTGTCAACATTGAATATGTATCTAACACGATAAATTTAATTTTTTTTCCTGTTTTTTCATACAGTTAAAGAGTCATATTTATATATTCATAATAGTTGAGTATATGTTGAACATGAATTAAAAAAATAAAAAGTTAGAGCAATATAAAATAGCTATTATATTTTGTGACTATACTCAAATTCAGTGGAATTTACCAAATTGGTGCACGAATTCGATCTCCAACTGGGCCGTGATGGAATGATGAACTTTTCCTTTATTTATATTTATTTTTGTGCATTAAGCTTCATGGAAGGAGCCAGTGAGCTGTAGTTGAACAATCAATTATAGCGTGGCAGCTAGTTGGGAAAGGAGTCCCATTGACAGCTGGGTTTTGAGAAGAATCATCATAAGCACATGCTGGGTTTAGTTGAATTGTAAGACTTTTAGTCAACTTTTATGGGTCGGCTACCAACCCAGCTAAGCAAATGCCTTTTGCATTTCTGAACCCATTTTTGGCATTGATGTTCAGAGCACGTCTAAGTCCATTCCTAGCTCCCAACTCCCACCTTCTCAACCTCTTTTCTCTAAGGTTGCGGCCAATTAGTCTTAACTTTTCATAACCCAAGGACATTTCAAGAAAAACTTTTACAATTTTAAAAATAAATAAATAAATATATTAATATGGATGCAAAATGTTAAATTTTAATTTTTTTAGTAGCATATATTATTATATATCTTTTACTTACATACTTTGGGTCGCTCAACTTTTTGTATTCTTGCTATTTTTTAATATTCTCAACTTTTTTTCCTTTAGAAATAGGTTAAATGTTCACTTTAAAATCTACTTTTTTATTTAATTTTTATTTCATGATACAATCCATCAATTCATTCAAATTAAGATATTTGATTTTATCCATTTAAAAAATGATGATGAAAATTAGCAAATTACCATTAATTGAATTAAGGGATATAAATATATATATATATATATATATATCTATTAAGAATTACTTTCGAATAACAATGGTTAGTATGATTGAATGTATATGGTAACTTTGTTATCAATTTTCTTTAGATAGTTAAATTCAAAAGATTATTTTTAATTTTGAACAAAATAATAAATTGAATCTTGAAATGAGCATTTACATTAAAAAGAGGTTAAGTCATCAGTTGATCAGTTTAACTTGTCAATCAACCAATCAAGGAAATACCAAAATATATTGTTACAATACTATCTTTTTGCTTGATTTATAAAATTGCTTAAAAACAAAATTTCGAAATTAACATAAAATACTTTTGAAAAACTAATTATTAAATTTCATTTTCTTGGAACCCCAAAAAATGTGACTTTTCTTTTTTGGTTAATGGAATAGTGACATTGCTCTTGACCAAGACGAACTCTGAATTCTAGCCGAAAATGGGAAAAGGAAGAACAGTGTACTTTGTATTTGGACCAAGGCCCAACGTGTGCTCTGCATTTATGCTGCACATGCTGTCTATGATCTATCACAATGTAACCAAATAGAGAAACTTTTGAAAGTGGGTCATCTGCCTCTTTGTCTCTAATGCCGTATTGAACCACTCACTCACTCAGCCATGTGCCCCCACTTTGCATAGCCAGCTTCACCTCCATTTTCATCTTTGACGTTTCTTCAAACCGTGAAACGAAAGGGCATCTTTTATATGCATTTCGGTCGGTTTTTCCATTATTTAATTGGATAAAGGTAAATTGAGGAACCCCACTAAGATTTATTTTAGTACCCTTTTAACTTATCTTCAATTTAAAACATAATGCACACAGAGTTAAGTAGTCAAGGCAAGGGATGCATCGAACTAATCAGCCGACCATATATGACCAGCAAGATTATAAACTTGGATGAGCCTAAACCCCAAAAGACAGATTAAGTTACATTCCCAAGACCCCTTTAATTTTTTATATTTCCATTTATCTGTTTTTAATTCTTTGTCATACTAATCTTGATCTGATCTTCACATCACATTCTAGTAAATGTTGTTGAGAGATACCTTACAGAAAACAGCAGAAAGAAGACGAATGGTAATTAAAATTTGGAGACGTACAGTTTCAGTAAGCAGAGTTTAGATACTTCAGGAAGTTTCCCTAAGAGATATACGCCCTCTTGCTTTTTTATGCAATTCCGTGATCAACTTGCATAACTCGAAAGCCAAAAACGTGTTATAGAAATACTGCCCACTCGGAATCAGGTTCCACGTTTCTTGGCTTTGGGTTTTTATCAACAAAAAGGAAAAACATTTTAAATAAAGAAATTCAACTTTTGAGATGGTTGATCGCTTAACATGTTATCAGTATTGCAGGTTTCGACCTGGAATTCTGCAAATCTCATCCATGAATCAAATCTGTTTAGTGTAAATGAGAAGAAGATTGAAAAAACCATGGCAAGATGATTTGACAATCTGTTTAGTGTATACTCTAATATACACAGATGAAAGGATATTATATATGAACAAACTTTTCACCTCCAAGTACAGTACAGAGCAGCCAATTTGATTAGGCCATGATGGATTTGCAAGGCCAGTTAATCAAATTCCAATCAACAAGTAACAAAAATTGCCTTGCCTCACCCTATGATCTGTACTTATTCTAAAACCAGAACATCAGAAAAGGCCAAAATTTATTCATTTCCCTTTCATATTCATTTTTTCACACCTTAGCCGGTGCCGGATTATCTTCCTCCTCTTCTTCTTTATATGATACCAATCGATGCTTCCCAGCCCCGTGAACCCCGGAAAAAGCCGGTGAAGAAGAGGGAGAAGAATGACAAGAAGCTGCTGCCATGGCCAAGCATCCCTCACTCCATGCTCTCCTTATTGGATAAGATACGTTCTTGCATTTAGGGAATGCATGGGGACAATTCCCACGTGACTTGTCGTGGAGGGCACAGCTGCAGTTCCGGTGGTACGGCCGGCGCTCGATGCCGATGTCGCAGCCGGCGATGCACCCTTCGTAGAGCGACCGGAAAAGTCCATCAGCAGCTCCTGTGGCCATGTTCCTTAATTAGCTAGCACAACCACAACCTCTTTTGCTTCTGGCAATGTGCGTAACCTTTCAATGTCATGGAACAACGGTGGCATTTAATAGAAAGTGGTTATGGTGGTTATATAGGGCGAAAAGACAGAGGCCTAATTTGTTGGCGAGAGGTATATGCGGCAATGGCGTGGGCCATCAGTGTTGTGGGAGCCGTGTCTTGAGGGTCGGTCCATAGACTTTGCATATTTCCATGTTAGTCTTTTGGCCTCATTAATTTGTGTTGCGAGGAAAGACAAGCAAAAATTTAGGAGAGAAAATTGCAGAATTGGGGAATTTACCGACAAGAAACTTCTTAGGTTGCCTCAAAATGCAGGCTTACTATATTGACTAAAATTTAGTAACTCAAGTGTTTGGCATGATTCTATACGCTATTTCCATTGTTCAGTATATATATATAGCTCTTGTTAATTACTTCTCGGTTAGTCCTAGGATATTGATAAGATTTTTAGGGGATAAACCAAGAGAGCTTTGAAAGATTAATGTTAGGTCGTCGGAATGGGGACATTAGTTTTGGCAGGAATTAATTGGACTGCTTCCTAGGCATCATTTCTAGCTAGGTCTTGGTGTAAACATGTGTATATTCATCTATTGATGCGGGTAAACCAACTGTTTTCAGGTTATGCTAGTGTTGATAGTGCTCCAAACCTCTAAGCTGTTATGAAATTAAGATCTAACCATTTTATGTGTTCATTAATATAAGGCCATTGGATGGTTAATGAGTTATAAATATAACATCAAACCATTTTTTGATCATATATTTGTCGGTATGATCATATATATTGTAAGAAGTTTTGCACATGTTTGTGATGTCAATATTCAAATTTTCGATTTGAAAATTTTGGGTTCAAATTGTAAGAGGAGAGGATGGATATTTATGGTATTGGAGAGCCATAGTCCAATAATATTTAATTACATGTATAATTTAAAAAAAAAAACTAACATATCCACATAAGAATTTATAAATTTCAACATAGATTTGTGTTTGAATTCATTTTCAAGAGTTTATGGGATGAAAAATTGAAATCTTCTTTCTTCAACTATGAAGCTATAAAGATATATATATATCTCCTATTAGGATAACTTCATCATAACTCATACCTAACTAAGCTGGCTAAATTATAATGACAGCTAAACAAGATATAGAGGCGACCTATATGATATTGATGCTTCTATAAGTAAGATTTATTTTTATTCTGACATATTGACATATTCGAAGGGCATACTATTATTCTGCAAAAACCTGACCAGAAATAAGTAGTTAAGCTGTAGTACTGGACTTTAATTAATTCTAGAACAATAATGGAGTAAAAGGTGAAACATTGCCATGTTTAATTATATCAGCCAGATTCATCTGCCGAACCTCCTGGAAGGAGTAGCACTGCAGATAATACATTCTTATTGGTGTATTTTTGGTTTGGGCTTGAGAGACATGGTCAACTTACTTGAACAGATAAGTATGAGGTTACTTGTCATGGAGATAAATGGAAATGTTGGTATCTTCAAAATCAAGCTGAAAGATATGGTGAATAATCAAGAGAAAATCTGCACAAGTTCCATATGCATGGCAACTGGCAAGTATATATATTTATCTCCTGTGTGCATTCCTGCATGCTTACAATATTTCATACCTACTTCACCAGCAAGAGAATGCTTGATGATTTTAGAAATTAAGACAAGCTATAAATATATATGTGTGTGTGTGTGTGTGTGTGAGCTTTAGCCTAGATTATATCTATCAACTTTCCTGACTTTGTAGTTTGTATCCCACAAAAAACAAAAGGATTTCCCATTTCTTGGGATTTAAATGACATCCAATTTATTAACATATAAATTATGGTTTAATAAAAAATAAGGGATATAAGATGAATTTGAGAATGTTTAATGAGAAAAGAAAGGACAATCTTCTTAATTAGAAGGAGTAGCAATCATTAATTCAAGTTTGCATTGTTTTTGTAGATACTATGTGGTTAATTATCTATAAGTATATTTCCTTATTGATAAAAAGAAACTAAATTTGACTAACTGCTCTTTGCAAGGCATGCTATGTGTGGAATTAGAGGTGTGCAAATTTAAATTGAACTGAATTGGAGTTTGTTTTTTTTTATTCCGTTAGTTCGGTATTCAATTATTTTAGTTAATTAAATTTGGTTAGAACGATTTAATCGATTCCATTTTTTGTTTAAAATTTTTTCAACTGAATTAACCGAAATGAGTAACACTTAGCATGCTTGGTTTACTGGAAAGAATAGAATAGTCATTCAAAGGGAATAGAATAGAGGAAGAATAGTTATTATGTAAATTGGTTCATGAGAATGGAATAGAATAGAAATTGCTATTATTATTTATTTCATTATTTGGTTGGTAAGAATAATTTTCAGAATGGTTAAGGAATAATGGGTAAATGATAAAAATACCCTTTATTAAAATTTAAAGATTTTTTAATTAAAAAACAAAAAAAACTATGATGAGAAATAAATACTCTTTATTAAAATTAAAGAATTTATTTTGTTAAAAGATAAAAATATTTTGAGCAATAAAATCAAAATAACTTTTACTATAATTAAATAATATTTTAACCAAAATACAAACATATTTTTATTTTAATTTAATAATATTTTGTATGAGAAGATAATTAAACCTTTTATTATAATTAAATAATATTTAATATTAAAAGATAAAATATATTCTTCATTAAATTTAAATAATACTAAATAATATTCTTTATTACATTTATTATATTCAAATAATAATATTAAGTAATATGCTTTATAATATTTATTATAGTGAAATAATATTAATATATTAAATAATATTTAAAGATTTTCATTTCCCTTTTTTTGAAAATGAAGTAAAAAATTTTGTGTCTTTTGTGCTTTAGAGAGAGAAGAAGTGAGGAAGAGAGAGAAAAAAATAGGTTTAGTATTTTTTATGAGATAATTATTTAAATTGTAAAAGAGTATATTTATCTAATCAATTTCGTTTCTTATTTTCAACAATTTGAAAAAGCTATTATCAAGGAGATTTTAGTAATAGCTATTCAAGCTTCTCTTGAAATGATTATTCTGAAGAATAGTTATTCCATTGAACCAAATACAATTTTATTTCAAAAATGAGAATAGGGAAGGAATGACTATTCTATTCTCCCAACCAAACATGTCCTTACAGAAGATAAGTCAGCCTTGAGATTATTCAATTAAAAAATAAAACAAAATAAAATCTCAACAATTAAAAAAATAAAGAAAATCTCAATATGAGATCTTGTAAAAAAAATCACAATTGAAACGAACTAACTGAAATATTCAGAGTTTAATTTTCGATTATTATAATTACTTTGGTTCAATTTTAATTTTTTTAGAGAAGGCGTTCGATTTTTTCAATTTAAAAATTTTTAAAACCCATTTCATCAAATTAACTGTTTGCGCACCCGGAGTGTGGATACCATTTCAAACAAACAAAAATCCACGCTACCCAGCCCTTATACCAAGAGGAAAGTGCATGTTGAAATTTGAACTGACTTAAAAGAAGCCCAATTGAATACCTTTCTAGGCCACATAGAATTTCCATGTTGTGGGCTGAGCTGAATAACCCTGGTCCAATTAATTTTTTTCTTATGTTATAAAATTGTAATAAACAGTAGTTTGATTGTGAATGTCAGGAATTTTCTTAGAGGTCATGTTTTAATTTTATTAGATCATATTATAAGAATTTCATTTTAATGTGTTATTTTGATCTAAATATATTATTTTTATTTCTTTTTAAAAAAATAAAAATTTTGGATCCCAAATCTAAGGCTTGACTTTGGTGAAGTGGTAATCCATTCACTAAATTAAAGGTGACTGTCTCATGTTGTGTTAGTTCTTGTTATATTAACAATTCATAGGTTTAACTGAACATATTATTTCATATAATATCAAAATTGTGATCCTTTTAATTAATTATGTTGGAATGCTCAAAATATATAATGACCCAATTATAACCTTATAAAATAAAATATATTAATTCAAGTCCCTACCTCTACTACATCACTTTAAACAAACTACTCTTATAATAAATAACTAATGTCATGCCCGTGCATTACGCTCAAGATTGTTAATTGTTTTTTTTTTTTAATTCAGTTTAGAGCAGTTGGTGTATATGTAATGTTAATTGTATTAGTATATAAATTGTTGATGAATATTTAGGCTATATAAAGTATAAGCGTAGCCATTATGTGAGCATCGGATGTTTAAACAAAGTGATGATTATATTGTTGAAGAAAGGCTGATGCCTTGACATAAAAAGGAGAAAGCTTGCTTTTTTGTAGTTGGCAAGACTTTCTTGATAGTGTCATGTACAATAGTTGATTCAAAAGCTTGTAATAGAGTTGTGTATATTTAACAGAAATTGTGCAAAACTACTGCCTTCATACAAAAAGGAGAAGGCATTTTGCTTTGCAGTTGCTAAAAAATTCGAACAAACCCCAACACAAATCCAGTATGACACTATAGAACAAAACATGTAGAGAAGACAAATACGCTAAGTAAATCAAAACAAAAGGAATGAAACATACAGGAACCAGCAAATCATTACCATAACACCGGCAACAGGAGCAAAAAAGAAAATAGACAAGAAAGTAAAAGGAAAATAGTAGGCAGGAAGGTTCTTGAATAGATTAAACAGAGCAAGAATACCAAAGTGCATGAATTATTTTCTGAGAATCCCAAAAGAACCTTAGGCAAAGTAGAATAAAAAATTTCAAAAGACCAAAAGAGACTTGAAATCTCTAAAAAATTTCAACAAACCCCAACATATATCCAGTATGGCACTACACAACAAAATCAAATAGTTGAACATGTCACCAAAGCACCACTGACAGACGGTGTAGCAAGAAGCCGTTCGGCATTCATCATCTGTTAAAAGTCGAGCCCCCAAAATAGGAATCCAAGCAGAGCCAAAAACAGTGGCCATACATTGCCGATGAAGTTGAAACCTAAAAGTGTAATCAATTGAACTAAAAGAATAGTAAGCAAAAAGATGAAGGAAAAATGAAAAACATCAATCGTGGTCCATCAAATTTGAAGGCTAAAGCCCAAAATATCAGCCACGTGTGGGAGGAAGCAAAGTCAGCAAAAAGATGAAGGAATAGCCCATGCCTCATATATCTCAAACCCACAGCAAAAAAATCAGCCATGTGACAGATGATTAAAGCTTGACGTGGAGCAAAACCAAAGCTTGAACGTGTCACAATTTGAGGCCCGTGCGTTGCGCTTAGGATTGCTAATTGTTTTTTAATTTAGTTTAAAGCAGTTGGTATAATAGACATGTAAATATGTAATGTTAATTGTATTAGTATATAAACTGCGGTGAATATTTGGGCTATATAAAGTATTTTTTTACAAAAAATTCGTGCAGTGTAAGTGTAGTCATTATGTGAACATTCGATGTTTAAACAATTGTGATGATTATATTGTCGATGAAAGGTTGGTGCCTTGATATAAAAAGGAAAAAGCTTACTGTTTTGTAGTTGGTAAGATTATTTTGATAGTGTCATGTACAAAAGTTGATTCAAAAATTTGTAATAGAGTTGTACATATTTAACAGGGACTGTGTAAGATTACCGCCTTTATACAAAAAGGAGAAGGCATTCTGGTTTGCAATCACTAAAAAATTTCAACAAACCTTAACACAGATGCAGTATGGTACTACAAAACAAAACCAAACAACAAACAAAAGACCAAAACATGTGGAGATGACAAACACATTAAGCAAATCAAACAAAAGAAATGAAATATACAAGAATCAACAAAGCACAACAAACCAAAACCAAACCTTAACCACAACATGGACAACAGAAACAAAAAGGAATTCAGTAATCACAACACCGACAATAGGAAAAAAAGAAGACAAGAAAGTAAAGGGAAAATAGTAGATAGGAAGGTTTTCGAATGGATTAAACAGAGCAAAAATACTAAAATGCATGAATTATTCTTTGCAAATCCCAAAAGGACCCCAGGCAAAGCAAAATAAAAAATTTCAAAAGAGCAAAAGAGACTTGAAATCTCTAAAAAATTTCAACAAACCTCAACACGTATCCAGTATAGCACTATACAACAAAATCAAATAGTTGAACACGTCATCAAAGCACAACTGACAAATGCGTAGTTAAAAGCCATCCGATATTTATCATTTGCTAAGAGCCAAGCTCAAAAATAAAAAGTCAAGTAGAGCCAAAAACACCTGCTGCGATTGATAGCCGAGCCCCAAAAAAGGAACCCAAGTAGAGTGAAAAACAGCTGCCATATGTAGCCAACGAAACCGAAACCCAAAAATGTAATCAATTTAATTGAAAGAGGAGCAAGCAAAAAGAGTAAAAAGATGAAAGAAAAATGAAAAACATCAACCGGTGCCCATCAAATCTGAAGGCTAGAGCTAAAAAGTCAATCACCTGTGGGAGTAAGCAAAAGGAGCAAAAGGATGAAGGAATAGTCCAGAAGATCAACCATGATCTTAAACCCATAGCCAAAAAATCAGCTATGTGTCAGATGAGTAAAGCTCTACATTAAGCAAAACCAAAATCTAAACTTGTCACAATTTTGAAACCCTCTTAGGCATCCTTTTAATATAGTTATAGGTTTTATATTTAAAGAAAAAAATAAAGTAAAAGTATTATAGTTGAAAACTCCAACTGCACTTCAACTATAGCAGAGCAAATGATTATTTTGGTTAACTTGATTTTGAATATCTAATAATCGAAATAATCGAATTTATATTTAAAAATAATCGAAACTAAATCGAATTTCACAAATAACTGAATTAATAGTAACTAAATTAATTTGGTTAGTTTTTTCGATTTTCATAAACTAAACTTAAGAAATTTCTTTATTTGTGTTTTTGTATGTTTATTTATGTTGTTTTTTTTTATAAATCAATATTTCAAAAACATTAAAAATGATGATAAAAAATTAAGATAAATAGATGGATACTCATACAAATAATAATAATTAAAAATATAAAAAAAACAATAATAAATAATTTATGATTTATTTTTCATGTGAAAATTTTATTATATTTTTATTCAAGTTCGAGTAATTCAATTAAGAAAATTTTTAATCGAAATTGAATGGAATTAACACTAATAACTGAATTATTTTAACGAAATTATTTGATGAATCGAACTAATCAAACCAAAAAAATCAAATTCAGTTCAATTTGATTCGATTTGTATTTGTACACCCCTAACTGAAACTGCATCATGTCGGAGCTCCGTCGGTTACCAAATTGGGAAAAACAAAGGAATCAGACCGATCCGAACGAGGATATTCGGTTCACCCGCGTGACACGACCGATCCGCATTTGCAGCTTCACACGCGTCAGTACATGAAATTACGTACGAGTACGACCTTGTTACCTGCAAGTAAGAAACGTTTACCAGATTCCATTATGTACCAAGCACGTCATCACGACGGACCCACCTAAACAGGTACACCCCGTAAAAGCAAAACTCCATCAACGGCCCAGATTGATCCCAGAACACTAAGTAGAAAGAATAGCAAAGGGAAGGTAAAGATCTCTTCAATCATCCTCTACTTTGAATGTTCGATAAAAAAAACACCAAGGTTGATTTGATTGATAGGCTTAACGGCAGCCATGGGAGGAGGTAATAAGAGAAGATCAAATAACAACAACAACAGCCATCATAGAACTAAGAGTAGCAAAGGAAGATCAAGAACGGACCCCAAATCTTCATCGTCTCGAATCAGGAACTCTCTCTTTGTGGAGGGTGGTCTTTTATCTGATTGGCAGTTGGATTCTCGAGGTCCCCTTCTCTTATTTTTCCTATTTAACTGCCTGTTTTGTTGCTGAGAAATGAAAATGGGAAAACAAACGAAGCTTGTTTTTTGTCTTCATCTAGAATTTGTTAAAGCACTTAAGAAATCAAATGGGTTGATTATATGTTTTATTAAGTTATAATGAAACTTAGTTGGTGTTGGAATAATCAAAAAGGTTGCTTTCCGTATTGTGTTGGAGGAAGAAATCGTAAGATCAAGTGGGTTGTCTTTTCTAGTTAATAAGTTAATTTCTTTGAAGGTGGATGTAGGGTTGGAATAGTGAAAAATCTTTTCGGGGTGTTGAATTGCAGGAAGGAATAGAAATGAGAATTCAAATTTGGGGTCGAATTCTGATAGGGCAAAGGCTTCTGCTTCTAAAAACGGATCATCAAGGAAGTCTGGTGGGAGTGCTATAAGATATGAGTACCCTTCTCTCAATCTTCAAGTATGTTCCTTTGCATACCAAGAGTTGGTTGCTTTATGTAATTTGTATTTTCATAAAGTTGAGTTTTTGTTCCCCTCTGTGGTAAGCACAGGGAAAAAATAGAGTGAAGAGGGAACTAGTGACATTTGATTGCGTTAAAGACTGATTCAATTTAAATTAAGGTTTTCGTATTGAAGCTCTTCGTTGGTATTGGTTTAATGTTTGTTTTCATGTGTGGTTTTCCCAATTCTAGTTTTTGTGGTTGTTGAAATTGATCCTAATTTTATCACTATCAAACTGGCATTTTTACTTAGTTTCTAGTTTCTGCTATTTGATGAAACTTGGAGGTTCTGTAAGAGGTTAAATATTGGTTGTCACAAACTTTTTATTTTTGTTCTATACGTTATTTGAACTGAAATAATTTGTTGTAGAGCAATATTTCCTTGTGCATTTTTTTTACAGGAAGTAGCTCCAAATGGTCTGCAAATAATACCCTCATTTTTAAGGACGTGAGTAGGAAAACTTAGTGTAATATTAGCCCTGAATTAGTGAAGATGTTTCGCTCAGTAGCATGATGACCCTTTTCTTTTTTATTTTTATTTTGTCACGAAGGTCTCTTTTATTCCCCTTTTGCTTCTCTTTAAGAGTTGTGTTTTTCTTTTTCTTTTTTTTTGTGTGTGTTAATGTATTTGAGAGTTTTGAGGGATGATTAATCCTGATATTTGAAAGTCATTTTTCTCCTTCCTGCCCCTGGTATAATGAAGGTAAATGATAAAGTCTTCCTACTTTGCCTAGTTAGTTTCATCCTTAAGAGGATCCCTCTCTAGCTCTGAGAAATGGCTTGCATCAATGCTTTATCTAGGATATTTTGCCCAAAACTCGTAGTTAACTATACTGACTAGATTGTGATGATAGTTTTTTATTTGGATTTCTAGCAGGATCCAGAATCAGGTGTTCATGAGTGCAATGGAGATAAAAAAATGGATGAGTCACACACTGTTGTTTTGTTTGATTCAAAGGAGACCCAAATTGTTGCTTACATGGATCAAACCACACCTCCAAAGCCCCACCATGTAAAATATACTTATGAATACGATTCAGATTGTGTGCTAGGTGATAGCTCTCATAGAGGATTGGGTTTTGGTGATGAATCTGAGGCAAACCCCAGAGGAATTGAGTCATCTACAAAGCAAATAGAACAACAAGAGGGCGCATGTTCTGATTTATCGTCCTCTGAGAAGGAATTGGTTGCTGATCATGGTAATAATAGCAAGGTGGATGCAGAGGTGACTGAGGAATTGTTTGCTGATGCATCATCCTCAAAGAAAAACTCGAAAAACTCAGGGTTTTTGTCAATTGGAGGCATGAAGTTGTATACTCAAGATATGTCTGATGGAGAAACTGATGAGGACTATGATGGAGAATCACTAGATGATGAAAGCTCTGAGACAACCGATCAGGGGGAGCAAGACGGAGTGTATGGGAGTGATGCCTCTGAAATTTTGTCTGATGATGACTCAGATATTGATGAAGAGGTTGCAGAAGATTACATAGAAGGAATTGGTGGGGGTGATAGTGTTTTAGATACCAAGTGGTTGGTAGGTCAGGCTTTGGATGAATCGAATGATGATAGTTCTTCTAGCAGTTCTATTAGTGAGACTTTAGAGAAGCTGGGTGGGATTGCACTCCAAGATGCGTCTAGGGAATATGGCATGCAGAAGTATCAGTCAAGAAAGAAATACTCTGGGGTTGCTAATGATGTTTTGTCATCAGCTTTGGATGATCTTATGCTAGTGAAGGACCCAAGAACTGTATCTGCGAAAAAGAAGCATGTTGCCAGATTTCCTCAGTCTTGGCCTTTGCAGGAACAAAAGAGTAAAAATTCCAGAAGATTTCCAGGTAATGTTTGTTTACATAGGTTATCTCAATCCATATGCATTTAGTCTTCAGTGTGACGGTAAAAGCATCTTCTTTAGGTGCTTCTTTTCCATTTTTGTCCAGAAATTCTTAGGTTTTGTCTGGAATTGTGGAAAATTTATTGGAAGGAAAACTAGGAAAACAGAGAATTGTATTAATAAAAATATATTACAGGTTCACTGCCATAAATTCCTTTGTTAACCTTTCTCAACTTATATTAGCAGTATTTCTCCTTTTGATTTGGCCTTGGTATGCCAACATCTGAAAATTTCCAATATGAGGGCATTTAGTTTTTAAATGTTAACAAGTATATATTATTTTCAACTTTTTCATTTTGAAAAAGGGGAGTGTTACTATTAATTCAAATGCAGTAGATTGGTTGCAGCCCTTTTTAAAAAAACTTGATTTTGCTATCATGTTCTTTCTGGTACATTGATATCCTGAATGCAAATCGTGTTGTATATCCTTATAACATGCTTTACCATTCAGGTGAAAAGAAGAAATATCGTAAGGAAATGATTGCTGTGAAGCGTCGTGAAAGAATGCTTCGCCGGGGAGTTGATCTTGAGCAAATAAATTCGGTAAAACGAAAAACTTTTAAGAGATTTAACAACCCGCTTGTGCCTTTTATTGCATGTGTGATGATTATTGATGCGATTTGTTTTCTCATAGCATAGTTATCTTTTTTCTTCTTCTTTTTTTTTTTTATAGCACACTCTCATAGTCATAGGGTTTTGCTATGTCATTAATGTTCTTCTTCTCCTTCTTCCACATTTTGAGTTTCTATAACTGTTATTTAAGTTTGAAATCTTTTGTTTGTATCTTTTAGACAGGGTTTTAAATAGTGGCCCTGTCATGGTGTAGCGACCGCTATTTTGCAGTAGTGGCAGCTTCTGCATCTGCTTTTGGCCGCTATTCATCTGTTAATTTGAATCACATTCTTAGTGGCATGTAATGGCCATAATAAAATGGTTTAGTGGTCCCTCGCGCCATAGCAGACTAACAGTGGCCGCTTTCCCATCCCTATCATGGGTTTCCCCCTTTTCCCCTGTTTCAGTTTCTAAAGAAAATTTTCTTAGAAAACAGCCTAATGCCCACAAAGAAATAACCTTAGATCTAAAATTATTGAACAAATTACCATAAACAATCAATTTGAGCTTTAAACAAAAGAAAACAGATCAATTTTCGAGGGAAGAAGCAAAATTTTCTCAACAATCTCTCTTTGAAATTTTTTCTATAGAAGAATTGTTATATAAACACATGAGAGTGTACTGGCAGTATTATGGCAGCCTATCTTGATTTTTGTGGGGTGGAAACTTGCATCTACAAATTGAGGATAGATGGGTTGCTACCCTGCTATGATACTCGTTTGAGAAAGAAGCTAAGCAATCTGCCACTTTGACCACTGTTCGAGGATGTCAGATGGCTGTTGGCAAGGTTGATTGAGTTAGGATCTCCATTTGCGGGAGATAAGAGGAGGTAGTCAGACCATGTGATGCTAGGATCTTGTTCCCATAAGAAAATACAAAAACGAGATTGAAGAAAAGAAAGGTGGAGGGCTCTGGCCAAGAGTGAGTTTTGAAGCAAATAATTTGGTGGGAGGGAGAAAGAGAATTTTTTGTAGGACAGTGTGCTTATTATCGGTTGTGTGAAAATTTGACTTTAGAGGGAAGAATTGGTTTGGGAGGAGAGTAGAAATTTCTGAGCGTGAAGTTTTTTTTTTTTTTTTTTGACCTTTAATTAACAATATTATATACTTGGTTTTAATATATAAAGATAATTATAATATTTAATTTTATGATGTTATTATGATTTTTTAAGGAGTGAAAGTGCAATAAATAATTCAAATATTATGGAAAAGAGTTGTCGGGCTATGATTATAGAATTTTGGAGAAAGGGGTGCAACAAAAAGAAAATTTGCGACTGCAACAGTTGCAAGCAAAGGTAATGTGTATGCAACACCCGCAACTATGATAAACATTATGTGACTGAAAATGCGGATGCAACCTCATTAAAATCCCTGATTTTAGATATCTCTAGACATTATTACTAGTTATAATTGAACTACCTTGTCCCACCTCATGCTGGCACCTAAAGATTTCCTTTGGGTCAGAAAATATTTGAAATAGATTTAGAACAGCTATACTTGTGAAGAATTAATGAAAAAAGGATGCTATTTAAGTCTTTCATTTTTCTCTTTGTATAAGACAAGGAACAAAGTTTTATGTTCAGGAACAACTAGACGAAATAGTGTGCTCCATAGGCTTTTCTCCTATTTGAGAACCTTACCGGATTGAACTGAATTATTTTTTTTCTTTTCATTTCTTTTCATAGTTTATATTAGCAGAGGTGGTCCCAATAAATACAAAGCAAATTGACATAAAGGTGATAGAAAACAATCTATTAATTTGATTAAGTGAAGATAGAGTAGGTTGAGATATTGCATCAGAGGTCAGTGAATAATTGTGCAAGTCCACTTACATGCAGATATTTTCTTCTCATTGGAATTTAGCATATAAGCTTTTGCACTCTTTGGAGGATTAGAGAAGTACAATGCTACAGTTTTTAAGTAGAGAAACTGATGTAGCCAGAAGGTTTAGGACAATTAGAACTCAACAATTAGGCTTGAATGGGGTTGATTGTGTTTGGAACAATAAAAGATAATTGGGTTTTAAAGAAACCTCTTGAATAAAAATTCAGAATAACAAAGATGAAATAATAATAATTCTCTATCTAGGACCACCTATTTATGCTAGGTAAGATAAATCCTAATCAAATAGTAATTCTAATCCTAAATAAAGACTTAAAGTACTAAAATTCTAATAAGGATAGAAAAATAAATCTCAAACTAAAGAAAATAAAATCCTATGCCAACAAAAATATTAAATAAAATAGAATCCTAGATGTACCTGCGTCAGAAACAAATTCTGAAATCGTTTAATTAGCACAAAAAGTCCTTGCTCTTAATGATCTTACTCAAGATATGGTCTGAAATAGAATACAATGGCAAAATCTGATCTATGTAGCTGACGTGTCATAGTGGGAAAAGGACTGGTTGTTCTTGTTATTTTGGTTAGTAATCTTGATGCAAGATTCAAATTTATTCTGTCACAAGTGGATAAGGCACAGTAAATGCTAAATGAATGGTGAATGACCAGTACATTTAAATGATTTAAGCTTGTCCATCATTATTTACTCGTATAACTTTGTTTTTTAAGTAGCAGCACAAATCCTGTGATATTACTTTTACTAGCAGCAGAAATCCTGTGATATTTCCACAGGATTAAATAAGTGTTATTATTGCCTTACATAAAAAAATAAAAATAAAACCTTGTAAAGAATTTGTTATGAGATCAATGTGTAAACTTAATTAGTTATACAACTTCCGTAAACAATACTAGTGGACAAGGAAATAAGAATGAGTACATGATATTAAAGTATAAGTGGAGATTTTGGGGAAAGCTTAAATTTTGACTTTCACTCTTTAGCTTGAATGAATATTCCATGGAAACTATCTTATATAATTCATTTTTCAATGTAAAAAAGGCTAATAGAATAATAGGAAAATAAAGTGTGATAATGTATTTATATAAGTGTATTAAATTCAAAGTTCTGGGAAATTATAGGATTGGATTATTGAAGATGAAACAAACAATTCTATCTCTTTTATTCACTATACGGCAATGCTCTGAGACGAAGGAAACTTTTGAAGTAATTATTAGATCAATATTGTATTATCATGGCTGGTTCAGGACTTTAACTGCTCCATGGTTTGATGAATTGTAGAAATTAGAGCAGATTGTTTTGGATGGGGTTGATATGTTTGCTTTTCAACCCATGCATCATCGAGATTGTTCCCAGGTACGAATCTATGGTTTAACTTTAGCAGTTTGAAATTTATTTTCATATTCAGCCCCCTCCCCCTCTTGTTTGTTCTGCATCATTTTTACCTTATCGGCTTATCTTACAGGCGTGGATCATCTTCTGCCATGAGATGATGAGATGCAATCATTATATGACAATTTTATCTTAGTGCAATTGAATGGCTTGTTTCATTAGTATCAAATGAAGGATAAGGTTTATTTGGTTTTAAATAAGGCTATGACTTGGAGAATTATGTTAGTATGTACTGGAGAGCAGATTATCTACGAGGATTATCTATGAACTTATTTGATAAAAGTAGACTCCAGTTAGAATAAGAACGAGAAGCTTCTATTACTAGGAGACATGCTTTTAAAGTTAATCAGTGTTTTGAAACATAATGTGTTATCCCATCACCTTGGTATAGTCATTAGGAAGTAAAAAATGAATTGCCTTATTTAGTTCTTGTGCGTTATCCAAGTAAGCCTTCAGGTGCCAGGTGGATAGTGCACAATAGCTTGTAACCCACCGGCCATGAGGCAACTTTTTTGTCTTCTTAAACATTTTCCCCAACACAATGTTGCTAATGCTCAGGAAACCTGAGGCATTGCTTCATCTAATAGTGTTTAGGCATACTTCTATTTGTTTTTGTAGTTTCATTTACATTGACAGCAGTAACTTTGCTTTTATTCTCAGGTCATAGTTTGAAAGAGTTTGTTAATTTCATGGTTTACAAATGCTTGTTGTGATGCTTCAATGCTTCCAATTGGTGATTTCCTTTATGTCTTGTGGTATTGGCAGCCTTGTTTAGTCATCATAATGGTTTTTTATTTGATGTTCTCATTCTTTTTCATGAAGTACATTTGAGCTTTTAGAATAATTTTCTGCAACTCTTTATATCAACTTAGCTGAAAATATTAATTCATTAATGTTCAGTTTGAAAAGTTACTCTGTTAAACCAAATCTATGGCCTAGCAAAGCAAATGTCATCAGCGGTGTCAAAGAAGATGAATTGTAGGATGAAAATATTAGTTACCCAAATTAACTCTTGCATTGAATGGAACAGAAACCAATTAAGGAATCCTGTTTTGAAATTGAATGTGGAGGTCTGAGTTAAATCAACATAAAAGTGAGGCTTTTATCTTCAGTTTTACCAAGCTGATGACTCCTTTGCCGATATTGGAGTATATTTGATGTGCTTCATGTCTCTGTAGGTACAAAGATTAGCTGCAATTTATCGCTTGTCCAGCGGCTGCCAAGGTTCTGGCAAGAAAAGGTAATTAGTATGTCTGCTGCATGATTTAGAAATGGAATTAATGCTTAAACTTGATGCCCTTTCCTTTTACAGGTTCGTGACAGTGACACGCACACAATACACATCCTTGCCATCTTCCACCAACAAACTTCGCCTGGAAAAGGTTCTAATTGTTGTTAGCTACATTCTTATGATTATACACTGCATACAGAGGATTGTGCATTTATATTTTATCCAATTGTTAATTTGATGTTATATTGCCCGTCTCAAGTTACAGTATGTAATTGGACAGTCTCTTAATGGCAACTGAGCAAACTTATAACCATGTTTTTTTTTTTTCCTGGATTTCAGCTAATTGGAGCTGGCAATGAGGATGCAGACTTTGCTGTTAATGAAGGCTTTAATAGAAAGTCAGTGGCTGCAGGTAGAACAAAAGCAGAGAAGGTTGGTAAAGGGAGTGGCTTAAAGAAAGCCAATTCAAGTTACATTGGTGAATTGATTGAGAAAGAACGAAGTGGGAAAAAGGGTTCATACGCAAATCAACCTGTCTCATTTGTATCAAGTGGCCACATGTCATCAGAAACTGTTGAGGTCAGAACGATGGATCCTGAGGGTACAGCAGAAACTTGTGAACATAAGGGTATAGTCAGCTCAGCACAGTTTGGTGCATTTGAGGTACACACCAAGGGTTTTGGATCCAAAATGATGGCTAAAATGGGATTTGTCGATGGTGGAGGTTTGGGAAAAGATGGTCAAGGAATGGCACGGCCTATTGAAGTCATACAGCGGCCTAAGTCACTTGGGTTGGGTGTTGATTTCCCCAGCGCAAGTAGTGACTCAGACATGGTTCAAAATATATCCAGTCGAGCTTCTGAAAGGCGTACCAAAGGATTTGGTAACTCAGCCAGGGGTCAGCATAAAGGTTTTGGAGCTTTTGAAAAGCATACCAAAGGTTTTGGATCCAAGATGATGGCCAAGATGGGTTTTGTTGAAGGAATGGGCTTGGGTAAGGATTCACAAGGCATGGTGAATCCTTTAGTTGCTGCTAGGCTCCCAAAATCGCGAGGATTGGGTGCTAAACATTAGATGTCATGCCTTAAATGAATGTACAAGAGGCTAACATTTGACTACTAACAGTTATTCGGTCAGTTCCTTTATCATTTCCCTGGTTTAGGACCTGTTTTCATTAGTTGGGGCTGTCAGGCCCTTCCATTTCAATTAGTTTATAGGGTGGTGACACTGAATATCCAGGATGTATTGATAGAAGCCACAAATTAAAGTTGCAAAAGGCATTAAATGAATGCCTGTATGTGTTTGGAGCCCTTCAAGCCTTATTTTTGGCGTGGTTGTGACTGGTGGGAGCTGTAAAGAAGTCTTGTTTTGAGTGCTTCCCCATGTGACAAGACACAGTTCGATCAGGAAATGTGAAAAACACTGCCCCATCCAATCACGTAAACTTCCTTCTTTAAGCCTTTTATTGTGGGTGATTACTACATGGAGCTCCGCTCTCGTGAGGTCCTGGTGCATGAGCCGTTCTATTTCATGGCTTTATTATCCAGAAATTAAGTTAATACTATCATATATTTAAAAGTAATTAAAATGTAATTTACATTTAAAAATAAAATTTTTGTCAAAATTAAAAAAAATAACATAAAAATAATTTTCGAAAATGAGACAAGCCGGAATCAAGTTACATATATATTTTTCGAGTTAGGATCAGATACTAAAAGTAAAATCCAATGTCAAAGCAAGGTGGGTTCAAGTTAATAAAACGTTGGGTCGAATTCGGCATATAAAATTTTGTCTCTTCGTGATGTTATGTGTCACTGTTTTAAAAAAGAATAGTGAATCTTAAATTAGCTGTATATTAGAGTATAATTGTATATTTAAATATTCACATTATCTTCAATTTATGAAATACTTTTTGTAAGCTAAAATCATGAAACTCGATAGATTAAAATAGATAAAATTTTACAGATTAATGTGGATTGAGATATCATATTTTAAAAAAAAATAAAAGCAAGTGAAGAAATATGATTAACATACGTAAAAAGTGTTTATGAATTTGTTAAACAATTTATTCGTGTTCAATTGTTTAACCCTATAAATATCGGTTTAAATTAAGATTACATGTGCCATCTTTCTTTTGTCTTTTTCTATGTATAACCTTTATCACGAATTACACCAAACAAGTTACATTTGTTCACGTTTTTGCTTGTTTAATTCTTCCAGATTTAACTTTGGTTTTGTCCTTCATCTAATGACCGGTTGCGTGTCTGCATGGGGGGTTTCACGCGGACCACACAGCTACATGCTCGCCCTTTCTTATTGCTTCGTGGTGAGGTCTCTGCATCATGGCCCGTATGGTATACCTTTCATTCTGTAGGACATTTAATCAGAATATTATTTTAAGCTAAAGATTTAGCATAAGACAAGTCTATGTACATTAACAGCTCACTTAACTCTACAAGTGGGAATCTTGGTTCCAACCTCCAAGCCATGTGATTATTGTACATCATCATCATCTTTTTTTGGTACTCAATCACCGCATTGCAATTTTGGTTCGTGGGGCACACACATCAAATTTGTTTAACTATAACAAGAAATTGCATTATGTATATATATAGGGTACAATACTTAGACTCTCTAACTTTTAATTAAAATTTTAGATGAGTTCATTAATTTTCAAAATGAACATTTCGTTCTAAAAAAATATTTTTCGTCCGACACGTAGATTTAGCTGTTAATCAATCGTTATTGTTTCTGTTAATTTGATGATGTGATAATATTGAAAAAATAATTTTACCTTTTATTGATTTTAAAAATTACTATTATATAATTTTAAAAAAAAAATAAAGGAAAAGTGTTCCCCTCCCCTAAGGAGCACCTGCAATTGAGAGAAAAAAAAAAGGTATTTTAATTTTTTTTATATTTTTTGTTAATAGTGTTTATATTTTTAAGATAGACTGCTGATTTTGAAAATTAATAAATTAATATAAAATTATGATTAAAAATTAAAAGATTAAAGTATTTTACTCATATATATTGTTTGTTCTTCTCCAAGTTTCATTGTTACTTTCAATGTAGACCCATTTACTTTGCTCACAAAGTGGGTAGAGTCAGATCTAAGCTACATTAATCTTAAGTTTAGTCCTTGGGAGTCATTGGTCAAGGTTATCCAAGATAAGCAAAAGAAAAACTTAGCCATCCATCTCACCAAAAGCCAAAAATTGATCCAACAGCAAAGCCTGACATCTTCATACACAATTCACTCTAAACTCTATATTTACTTCTTCTGTCTCATACTTTGTATTGCTACTTGCCCAAATATTTCATCTCATCCTTTTGCTCTTTGTTTGAGCTTCAATCCAAAGATCCAATATACATAATGCTGAAATGAGTCAACATGATAATGTGTTACACTATTTTGCTTATTATCTTAGAAAAATGATAAAAAAAAATCTAAAATATATAATCTATAATCTATATTATAATGTATATAAAAATAAGAATGTTGAAAATTTATTTAATTGACAAAATAGATATTTTTAATCATTATATCATAAATTGCAATTTGCCATTTTAAATATTTTTAATAACTATAGTGTACATGGTCGTGTCAAACAAGGATTGAAATTCAAGTTAAGATGTAAGCGAAATTGATAAATGAGATAAATTTCAATCTTATAAAGTGTCCTTTTAAATATTTTTATTATAAATATTAATAAGATTTATCTAAGTTGTAAATAAGAATTTTGATTGTATTAAATTACTTTTATTAAAAATATTTATTGAATTCTCATAATATTGAATAATTTGTAAATTGATATTACAAATTTTGAATTATTTATATTTCTAACTTGTATTTTAAAAGATATAATTTATTCATATATAATTATTATTAAAAATAAATAAATATTCACGTATAATGCACATGATAATAAATATCAATACTTAACACAATCATATATCTAATCTTAACCTTACCTCTATATTCTTGTGTTTATCTAAAAGTTGTCTACGTTGTCCATTAATTGCATCATAATTAGCGTCATTAAATGCCTTTCATTCTCAATAATAATAATAATAATAATAATAATAATAATAATAATAATAACAACAACAACAACAACAACGAGAGAAGTATATTGTAATTAGACAAGAATGAATGCCTTAGTCAATGGCATAGCAACAATATTTGTCTAAGCATGTGTTGCTGGCTGATTGATTTTGAACATACATGACACATTGACATATTATGGAATTCACCCTAATAATCTGTCCCACAAAGAAAAGTTTGGTCCACATAGTGGGGATGGGGATGCCCATATTTGATCAAATCTATGGGGCAAACTAATTGACCACAAAATTCAAAATTTAGACTTACACCAAAGAAATTGTTAGTCTCTTCTAATTTTTTTTCTACTTACTTTTTACTTTAAAATTGATTATTAGAAAATGTACTAAACATTCCTAAATTGGTAATAAAATGGGATTTTTTTTATTTAATTTATATGGAAATGTTTAATGGTAGAAAGTAGAAATTAATTTGGCATCTAAATACATAAATAGGGGCATTATAGTCAAATAACCAAGAATGCGCCAAAAAAGGGGAGAAAAAATAAAAAAGAAAAACCTTTCAATACGGTGTCGGTGACTCGTTGTCAGCTCGAAACGCACAAAGCCAATCATATAAAACCCGTTATCGTGCCTTCCATTGCTGCTTTCTTTCTCTCGAAATTTCGGTTAAATATTTTGAAGATCTCTATGTTTGGAGTTGAAATTTCTTCATAGAGAGTCTTCGCGTCTTTCTCTCAGGCAATTCTAAATTTCTTTCCAGAGGTCAGTCAGATTCATCCTTCCTTTACACAATTTCTTCTATATTAGTTGCACTGCTAGATTTTGTTTTTTTTTTTGCTATAACCTCTTTTTGACACAAAATCCCTCACACAGAAAACTCATTTCTGGATCTGGGTTTTCCCAGATCTGACAAAATTTGGACTTAATGGGTAATTTTGGGATCTGGGTGTTGACAATTTGCTTGCTTTTTCAATCTGGATATGGGTTTTATCTTCCTGGTAGTTACCCTCACAAATATGTGGTTGGGGACTATTTATCTGTCAAAGTGAATTCCCTCACTTCCATTGACACCGAAATGCCCTTTAGCTATTACAGTTTACCCTTTTGTAAGCCTACAGAGGGTGTTAAGGATAGTGCTGAGAATCTTGGTGAGCTTCTCATGGGAGATCGGATTGAGAACTCACCGTATAGGTTTAAGATGTACACTAATGAGACCGAGATCTTCTTGTGTCAATCTAACAAGTTATCAGCTGATGATTTTAAGTTGTTGAAGAAGAGGATAGATGAGATGTATCAGGTTAACTTGATTCTCGATAATTTGCCTGCTATAAGGTATACTAGGAAAGAAGGTTTTATGTTGAGGTGGACCGGGTATCCTGTTGGGGTTAAGGTTCAGGATGTGTATTATGTGTTTAATCATTTGAAATTTAAGGTGCTTGTTCATAAGTATGAGGAAACAAATGTGGCACGTGTGATGGGTACTGGGGATGCCGCTGAGGTTATTTCCACTGTTGGCAATGGGGGATCGGATGTGCCTGGATATATGGTTGTTGGGTTTGAGGTGGTTCCTTGCAGTGTCCTGCATAATGGTAACTCTGTTAAGAACTTGAACATGTATGAAAAATACCCATCTCCAATCAAATGTGAGTCGACTACTGTGTCGATGCCTATCAAGGAAGGTGAGCCAATTGTCTTCACCTATGAGGTTGTCTTTGAGGAGAGTGATATCAAGTGGCCATCGCGTTGGGATGCTTATCTGAAGATGGAGGGATCCAAAGTTCATTGGTTCTCAATCTTGAATTCTCTTATGGTGATCACTTTCCTTGCTGGTATAGTCCTTGTAATCTTCTTAAGGACTGTTAGGCGGGATCTGACCCGATATGAGGAGCTTGACAAGGAGGCCCAAGCACAGATGAATGAGGAGTTATCTGGGTGGAAGCTTGTTGTTGGGGATGTTTTCCGTGCCCCATCCAATCCTGCTCTTCTGTGTATTATGGTTGGGGATGGAGTTCAGATCCTTGGGATGGCAGTTGTGACAATATTGTTTGCTGCTCTTGGATTTATGTCACCAGCATCCCGTGGAACTCTTATTACAGGTATGCTATTTTTCTACATGATTCTTGGTATTGTAGCTGGCTATGTTGCAGTTCGTCTTTGGAGAACAATTGGCTGCGGTGACCACAAGGGATGGGTTTCTGTTGCTTGGAAGGCTGCTTGTTTCTTCCCTGGTATTGCCTTTTTTATTCTAACCACTTTGAATTTCCTGTTATGGGGAAGTCACAGCACAGGAGCTATTCCATTTTCTCTCTTTGTTATTCTACTTCTACTTTGGTTCTGTATCTCTGTTCCACTCACCCTAGTTGGTGGATACTTTGGGGCTAAGGCACCTCATATTGAATACCCTGTTCGAACCAACCAGATCCCTCGGGAAATTCCAGCCCAGAAGTACCCATCCTGGCTGTTAGTTCTGGGTGCTGGAACTCTACCTTTCGGTACTCTTTTCATTGAGCTTTTCTTCATTATGTCTAGCATCTGGATGGGGCGAGTTTACTATGTCTTTGGGTTTCTGTTCATTGTTCTGGTCCTACTTGTTGTGGTTTGTGCTGAAGTATCTTTAGTGTTGACCTACATGCATCTCTGTGTGGAGGACTGGAAATGGTGGTGGAAATCCTTCTTTGCTTCTGGTTCAGTTGCCATCTACATCTTCTTGTACTCCATAAACTATCTCATATTTGATCTTAAGAGTTTGAGTGGACCTGTCTCCGCTACTCTGTACTTGGGGTATTCTCTCTTCATGGTTCTCGCAATCATGTTTGCAACAGGCACAATTGGATTCCTTTCTTCTTTCTGGTTCGTGCATTATTTATTCTCTTCAGTAAAGCTAGATTGAAGAAACTTCTCCAAACACAAGAATTGGCACATTTGAAGAGGTAAATGGTACATTGAAGAGGCTCAGGAGAAAAGAATTCATCCTTTACATTAGTCAATCCTCTTTTACTTGTTACTTTGAGCGTTTATTTTGTTAGGGGACTTTGGTAAATGTAATAACAATAATTTCGCCCAGTTTTGCTTAATTCTTTATTAGATCTCTATGATGCATGATAATGCAATACGAGTCTGTATTTGCATTTTGATGTATTGGAGGCCTATCTAGGTTGTGTTGGTAACTTTATCTGTGGTGCTTATACTATTTACTTCTATGTCCAAACTTTTATCCGTCGGAATGCAATGAGCACAGTTCATCACTTTTTTCTTTTGTTCTTATAGTACTCTCCATTCCCCCACTGGGCTTAACTCTAAAATGCTTTCAACTTCCCAAGATAGGAATACTGCCCTTGGATCTTGGTAAAGGGACACTCATGGGGTTTCCCGTGAACTGCTAGTATTCAGATCTGTATTTGTAAATTACCACTAATTAGTTTGCGAGTGTCTGAAATGAAAAGAAATTGCAGTCACAACACACATGCCTAAGTCTAAGCTTCATAACACGTAGGTTGGTATGCTGTGAGCTAAAAGAAGCAGCTGCCAGGGTTGAGGGGGCAGAAGTAGAAGTAATGTCACAAAGTTATGACATTCACATTATATGATAAATAAATAAGGGCTCAAGATCGCCAACCATGTTTGTGAAGCAAAAGAAACCAATAAAAAAGCAATAGCTTTTACCTCCCAATGGGAAAAAACTAACCAGTTGCAAATTAAAGATGAACATGAAAGAAATAAATGGGGTCACCTCCAAAATTAATGGCAGCACCATAGACAAAACATGGTGGGCATATTTGTGGTGATGATGCCACAAAGGCACCTCATGAAGAAGTGCACTTAATGGTCATAATCCTTTTATATACAAGTTTAGGTACATCTAGGTACATGAGCATATCGGTGCCTCAACTAGTCGAACCTAAGAATCTTGAATAATCACAATGAACATGGATAATAGATTCCTACATTAGATCAACCTTTCAGAAACCTAATGAGATATGATTAACAATTTAAGGTTGAAAAGGAAAATTATATGTAAGGTAGAAAAAGATGGAGGACAAGACAAGTGTAACAAAGTTCAAGTCCGAAGAAGAGACGATAAGCAATTTGGCCCGAAATGTTTGACAGCAGCGATTGATATCTTCAACGTGCTTAGCTTAGGCATGAGGCAATCTCCTCGGAAAGAGATAGCCACCACTTCATCATCACCTCTTGCTGCCCCTCTAATAAGCCAAAAAGTTTCTTAGAAGTAGCTTGCTTCTTCTATCCATGAATAATCTGGTAATTTTCAGCCTTGAACTCTGTGACTCCATGTCTAAAAGGTTGCCATATGTTTTCTCCAGTCTTAGGCTTCCTGTTTTAACTTAGAAAGATCAAATGGCTTTGTTAATTAATGGTGATTATATTTGCATCCATTCCCTTTTTTATTTAAAAAAGAAAAAAAAGACCCTAGCAAAAGAAGAAATTGTATTTTAACCTCTAAGTTTGTTATTAACGAGATTTATTTTCGTTTATCATCACATAAATTACATTAGTTTTATATAAAATAATTATTGAACATGCTATGGAGTTTATTGTATTATAAAACAATTAAAATGTTTTAAAATTAAATTCAAAATAGATTTAAGTAATAAAATGATGTAGCTGAAAATTCTTCACTGAAGCCTAGCCCGGGGCGGGCAGGGGCAGGCCAACAAGGCAAAAAAAGAAGAAAAAAAAAAAAAAAACTTATGGTGTCCGTTTATCCGTTAGCATCAACTACTTTTCAACTTCATTTCGAAGCCTCTCAAAGAATTTTCGTCTCTCTGTCACTCCTCTCTCCATTGGCAAGCAGAGCAGCAAAACGAAAATGTTGGCTTCTTCTGCTCCTACTGCCACTACTTCGCTCCCTTCTCTTCATCCACTTACCTATAATGCCATTCCAGCTCCCTCTCTCAACCCTTCTTGTCTTTCTTTCTCCTCCTCCTCCTCCTCCTCTTCTTCTTCTTCTTCTTCTTCGTATTCATATCTTTCCCCTCTCTCTTTTGGTCTCCATAGCAAAACCCATGACAGGATTAACCCAAAACTTAAGGTCTATCACTTTACAAAAATGAGTTCTTTTCCTTTCTTTTTTTTTTTTAAAAAAAGAAAAATACATGTTTGTTCATTTTCTTTTCCTTCTCTTTTTAATACGTTTTCTTTACTTTTGTCGGCAGGGATTGAGGGTACGTTGTTCAAAAAGTGAACCTTTGAAGGTGATGATATCAGGTGCCCCGGCATCAGGTAAAGGCACCCAGTGTGAGTTGATTGTACAAAAGGTAACTTATTTTAAGCATAGCTTATCAGTTTTGGTTTCAATAAAAATATGTCTAATAATTGAAACCATAAGGTTTTGCGCACCTTGTCTATTCTAATGTTTTTCGATTTTAGTTTTTGTGAAGGCTTGATTAGAGCAGCCTCTTGCAATAAAATTTGATGATTGCCTTTTCTTTTTCATGACTTATATTGAAGATAATATTGTTTGCCTATCGGGTTAGCTCTTCGTGGTTAAGACTTCTGCATCTAATTGGGTAGAATATATATATATTGAAAGTCAATAATAATTTCATTGCATTTAGAAGTTTACAAAAACCACCAATTATGGTAGTAGACAACACTGCTCTGGAAGGAGATACATTCCAGAGAGGCTTGCATATATACAGCCTAGTAATCAAGGTTTGCTTTGGAATCAAACTAAGACACATCATAGCCTGACTCAGTTTAATCCCATAGCAACCCACATATCCTGTCCCAAGAATATCAAAATCCCTTGACAAGACAATTGCACATCCTTCTGGACACCTCATCCCCCATATGCAAATATAGATTGCTGTCTTCGCACTTTTTGATGAGAAGAAACCTGCAGTGTGGATTTCTTGAATGATATATTGAAAGAAAACTTAGTGAAATATTTTACTGAATTTTTACAATGTATGCAGCATTTTTTTAATTTCTCAAATATTACAGTTATTCTACTTACTCCATATTGGCAGTTTGGATTGGTGCATATATCAACAGGGGATCTCTTAAGAGATGAAGTATCATCTGGGACAGAAATTGGAAATAAAGCGAAAGAATTCATGAATGCTGGGAAGCTGGTTCCGGATGAAATCGTTACGACTGTACTACATAAATGACCCAATTAAATCATTCTTTCCTTCCTTATATGGTTAAGAAATTGAATATATACTTCTATATTTTGTAGATGGTGACAGCCAGATTATCACGTCAAGATGCTAAGGAGAAAGGGTGGCTTCTTGATGGATATCCAAGGAGTTTTGCGCAGGCACAAGCTTTGGAAGAATTGAGTATTAGACCAGATATCTATATTGTATTAGATGTATGTTTCTTATACACTCATGTTGGTTCTGCTTTACTTGTCAGAAGTTGTTTGAACTCTATTGAATCCTACCAATGGCAAGTTTCTTGAGATACTGACCACCATAGGACTTTGCACAAAGGCTTAGTAGTAGAGTATTTAAAAAAAAAAAAAAACAAAGATAGGAAGAAACGACTTAAGGGTCCCATGTTGGGGACATACCTAAGTCCAACCATTTACAACGAAGGAAGGAACCTAAGCTTCCACCATAGTGCTTGAAAACCTTTGGTCCAACAAGCGATTTTACAGCCTCCTTCCACTCAACCACTCATGTGCTATATTGTTACTTTGCCATCAAATTACTTGATGGTAATTGTGATATTATTCTTGAAGTGGCTAATTGTCTGCATAAGATCTCAAATCTAATGCTATGAGGTATTGTTTTTACATCTATATAATTTATTTATATTGCCTCTTAAAATTTTAACTCAAACAGTGAATAGTGATAATATATTTTTCAATCTCTAACATGTTCACTGAATTTCATATTAACTAGACAACTATTGCTAAAAAGTATGCCTTTTACATTTATTTTATTTCTTAATATTCAGGTTCCTGATGAAATTCTAATCGACAGATGTGTTGGTAGAAGGCTAGACCCAGAGACAGGGAAAATTTACCATGTAAAAAATTTCCCTCCTGACTCAGATGAAATTAAAGCAAGATTGGTTACCCGTGCTGATGACACAGAGGAGAAAGTATGATCCTATATTACTGTTGTCATGTACATGCTTTCAGTCTGTTGCTTTTCATTTGCTTAGATGCAGAGTGTCAAGATGTTGTATGAGTACAACCTGGCGCATACTATTGCATGGTCAACATATATCTGGCTTAGTATTCATCATCACATAGATTATTTCAAGAGGTTTGTCTGAGATTCTTGGAGCAGGGACTCCACTGCACATTAGACAAAACTTATTCAGTTTTAAATGATTCCCCTGTACACCCATAAAAGTCTGTTATATGCATTGTAAGGGAACTTTCAGAAGCACTCATAACAGCATGTACTGATGGTTATTTACATATGAATCATTTTCACACTACTGCATGGACATGGAGAAAGTTGAAATCTTGTGGGCTTATTTTAAACAATACAAACCTGAAGAACCCTACTTGGAGCACGACTTGACCGTGAAACATTTATGAATAAAACTAGGTAGAAGTAATGCCTGCATTTATTACTATGTGAGTAAACTGTAGAACTTTCCAGTGAATCGAGTCCGATAAAGTTCTTACTTTTCAGAGTTTCATATGCTGTTGCAATGCTTCTAAATTCCTTTATGCACTGAGTTACTTAAAGATAATGCTGATGTTGCATGCACTTTATTTCTTTAATACATGTTTGCTTCATTTCATGAAAAGTAATTTACCTTAATGCTCTGTGTTAGCCACCTAATATCTGCCCCATCCTTTTTCCATTATTGTTTTTTTTTATTTAGGTGAAGTCACGACTAGAAGTATACAAGAAAAATGCAGCAGCAATCTCATCCACGTACACCAGCATAACGAACAAGGTTTGAGATATTCAAATACTTTCTCTAGTATTGCTTTCCTCCTATGCTTATTATGCTTATGTGTATCAGTTTTGCGTTTCCCCACAGATTGATGGAAACCGTTCAAAAGAGATCATTTTTGAAGATATAGACTCCTTGCTGTCTCAAGTGCAGAAGGATAAAACAGCAAAATCAGGTAAGTAAAAACAAATTTCAGGTTTTGAAGCGCATGATACTTTGAACTGTCTTTTTGCTGGAAGCTTTTCCTACTCTTCTTAGCCTTTATCAAAGGCTTTCCGAAAATGAAAAGTTTTGCATAACTTAAAAGATTTTTGTCAATAGATTCTTGAATTTCTCATTTGAGGTTCATTATTTGCTTGAGCTAAGGTTAGGATCACACTATCAATTCCTATAGATTAAGCCAGAAATATTTTCAACCTATCTAGCACTATCTTTTTTACTAAGGGATACACCTGTTATGTTTGGAAGAACCATCGATTAGAGGCCTTTCAATTCCCTTGTAAAATATTGATGATGTTTTTTCCCATGTGTGTCTTCATAGACTTGTTTTCTTTTGACCTTTCTGTTTCCTTGTTATGGATTGATACAATTTTGCAAAGCTTGTATCCAAGCACCTGATGGTAATTTAACCTTGATCACATCAGAAGTTAGATGGCATTTTCTTGAATATCAATTATTCATCCATGGACTTGTATTTATAGCAAATAAGGCTTTTAATCAGTGTTTGTCCTTCCATTTCTTTAAGAATATGCTTACACTGAGATTTCTATGGTTCAAGGTGGGTCAGTGTCTCAGTGGCTAGAATTGAGATTAATGTCCATGGGATCACTTTCTACCCTTGATTTGGGCTGCTATCTAAGCTGAAACTAGATATCTTCTGCCAGTTGTTCTATGTATATGCTGAGAGATCCATGTTTGTCATACTTGTTTGTTTACTTCTACTCCTTTGATGTCAGTTTCTGTACTCACACCTTAACCTACTGTTGACACTTTTCAACTTCATTATATGATTTTGTTCTATAAGTTTATTACCAACATGTTAACCATATTTCCTCATATATAATTTCAATTCCAGGAAAGTTGTTTGCAGGTACTTTTTAATGTGTAGATCACTTAATGATTACCATGCATATGAGTAACTTTTGTTTGAGCCTGATCATAGAAAAGTCATACTATGTGCCTTTAACTAACAAAAGCCTCTGTTATCTGTCTTGACTTTTTCCTGTTTCCTTCTTATTTCCAGTGAAACCAGTTCTTCAAACTGAGAGCCGTTTAAATCTGGCATCTTCAAGCAGGGTAAATTGTTATATTTACTATTTACATAGTGGTGATCAATACTTCTGGATCCCAAATTTTCTACTTAAATTAGCTTAGTATAATGGTTCCTTGTTTGTATTAAGAATTAGGAATCAAATCCTGCCTTCACCAGGGAAGGGAAGGTTATGGGAAATGGATGGATATCCCTTGTATAGCTCAGTCATGGGCTAAGAAATAAAAAGAATCGTTTTCACTCAAAATTGAAATTTCATTTCTTACTTTCTTTAGCTTTTGACAGGATAAATGGAGAGGCATTCCTACTAGATTGAATAATATTCCTCACTCAAGAGAAATAAGAAATTATTTCTATGATGATGTGCTACAAGCCACACAGAGAGCTGTCAATGATGGAAGAACTCGACTAAAGGTCAGATATTATTACTTGATTTGTTTGGACTAAATTACCTCGCTATAGAAATCACGACGACTTTTATGACTATCAGGTGACTAGTAACAGTTCTTTTCAATTGAACATTTTTTAATCCAGATTAGCACTTTTCTTTTTATTGTTCAACTGAATCCTATTCTCTTTGCAAGGAGAAAAACTAAGGTATATATAAGGATTCCCTACTTAGTGAATGCATTGCAAACATAATCATTGATTATACATGGCTTGTCCTGGTTCTTGCCCTGAGGCTTAGCAACTTTAGTTTCTGAGTAATACTGATAGAGAATTTGTCTATAGATGTACTTACTTTTGTAAATGGAATAATATACTTTCCTCCCATCTCCATATCGGTTGGTGTGAAATAGTTTTCTCTTTTTCCTGCATCATTTATTGTCCAGTTAAAGAAACTCCCATCTATTATGCGTCCACTTGATTAATATGGTTTGGACTTGGGAGATACATCAGGGGCGTTCATCATTGGCAGAAATTCTTCAAACTAGCCACAAATCATCTGCACATTTTTCAGGTGGTTGGGGCTTGTGAAAAAAAGGGTTATAAGTGCTTCTGTAAGAATATGTGACTTAATTGAGGATGACCATGTTAAAAAGGAGAGAGGAAGATCAAAAGACGGCGTCGGTGGAAGCAATCAAGAAGGACCTCACTTTCACTGAGCTTCTTATGTATGGCTCTAAATAGAGAATAATGCCACAATAGAATCCATTTTTGCAACCCCAGCTAATGGGAAAAGGTTTAGATTGTTGTTGTAGCAAAATCACCAAAAATCAACTAATAACTCCTGCTCTTCAATATTTTTTTTTTGCTCAATCAGAATAATAATTTTATTAATTATCCCGTAAGGAAAACCTGGAATGGTCCAGGAAGAACAAAGGAGCAAGCAGAGCCAGAATTTGTCTGCTTCGAAGGACATAAGACATCTTGATACCATGTACAAAAAGCTTACCGGCAGTACAATATAGGAGAAACTATTTATTGGACTAGCATGATATTAACTAAGAGATGAAGCTTTTGATGGAAGAGAGATTGCGATGAACTTACATTCCCTTGGTACTTTTAGCATTCAGAAAGTCTATTCCCAGCGGAGCTGATTAATTTGGTTGAAATTTTCTTTTTATATCAACAGGTTGAGATTAATATCCCAGAGCTGAATCCAGAAATGGTGAGAGGTTATCTTTATATATATTTTATTTTCTAATTTCCTCAGTTTCTATGGGGTTAACCAATCTTATGATGCACAGGATGTGTATCGAATAGGTACACTAATGGAGCTAGTACGAGTTATTGCTCTTTCATTTGCTGATGATGGAAAACGTGTCAAGGTACTTTTTGTAGTTAATGATATAAATCTAATAATGTTTCTTGTATTTATCCAGACATTCCTACTTCTCCTTGTCTTTCAGGTTTGTGTTCAAGGTTCTATGGGAGAGGGTGCACTTGCAGGAATGCCCCTGCAACTTGCTGGTACTCGGAAGATCTTGGAATTCATGGATTGGGGTGATTATGGTGCTATGGGAACATTTATCAAGATTGGTTCAATAGGTATGAGGACATACTCCTTGCCAATGACAAGGTTTATTCTCTATTTTTATATGGTTGTTTTGCAAATATCTATGTTTGTGCCAGAGATCACATCTTGTTGGCAATCTGCATGTAGGAGATTTAGTGAGCATGTGCATATGTCTATCCATTTGACTATTTTGATCCCTCGTGGATATTACTGTCATTCAGTTAATTGGTATATGCTTTAAATTTGCCTCTGCTCTTTTATGGTTGCACAAATTCTGAAAATATGCATAGTGGCTATCATTGTAAGAAGTTAACTGAGTCTTTGTCTTGAGACTTTCCATCTCTATATGCCCTTATATGTCAGATTTTTAGCACATATTAAACTCCATAAGACATTGTGTATCATATAGAGATACTTAAGGAGCATTGGTATTTTTAGCTAATTTTATTGAACTTTGATTGACGTGTTTTTTTTTTCTCCAGATTATGTTGCAAAAACTTATTGTAGACAACAGTCACATTGAACGTTTGAAAATTCTTTCCACCCATGCTTTCTCTTTATTACGAGTAACCATTTTGTTACATTGACTCGCGTTTATCAAGTGATATACATAAATGCTTCTGTTCCAACAGAAGTGATTGATTGTCCTTAAATCACATTTTTCAATTTGTTTGAATGGCATTTCTGCTGAAATTAAATAGGTAGCAGTCTCCTTATGTAATGCAACAACTTATAGTAAAATGCCATGAATATTACAAAGATGAGCATACCAATAAGATCTGCTATAATTTGCAAAACTTATCTCAACCCTTCTGCAGTAGCATTGTGGAATACTATATAGGAAGGATTATAGATCAGTTGGAGTATCCCTCTACATGCATAATTTAAATGATTCTCATTTTTAATGTTTTCTTTATTTGCAATGGCAGGTGCCAAAGAGGTTGATGAACAAGATGACATGTTCATCTTAGTGGCTCCACAAAATGCAGTAGGGAATTGCATTATAGATGTAAGAATCTGGAGACTAATTGTTTTACTATGCTGTTCTAAAAGCATTCTACTTGACACTTTAGTTTCTAAGTAATGTTGCTGCTAACCGTATAGGATTTAAAAGCTATGACTGATGCTGCTGGGAACCGGCCAGTTATTCTTATCAATCCTAGACTCAAGGTCAGATATTCGTATGATCTTAGATGAATATTTTTGCTGAATGATTTTGTACGTCAAAAAAGACAAGGATTTGAACCTTAGATCTTTATGCAAGTCTGAAACCATCAACCCTCATTACCTGATCCGTAGCTCAGGTGGTGTGATATTTCTGTATTTTCCTTTGAAGACATACAGATTTGAGAAAAAAAAAATCATTTAAATGATTTCAGTATGCAGTGCTAGGCCCGCAACTTTAAAGTATTTGAACTTCATTTCAAATTTCAAAATCTGCTATTTCATTGGGAAAACATATTGTTGCATTTTTCCATACCAGACCAAAAATCCATCTTGGTCAACTCCTAAAGTAGATGAAGAATAGGCTGCATAGGGTGATTGGTATTCATTTATATTTCTGATCTGTGTATTTTTGGAATTCTCTGAATATAGGATCTTCCAGGTTCAAGTGGTATCATGCAAGTAAGTTCAACCTTTCTTTGGGTTCGTTTTGCAATTAGATATTCCCAGAAAGACATTCTTTTCTAATTCTGTTTGCGATCAGTATGTTTTTGGATTTAAAAGGAAAAATGATTGAAATTTCATAAAAACAAATGGATTTAAGAAAACATGAATATGTTCTGAATATGTTTCTTTGAATATTGTAGCACAAAATATTTAATGAGACATGTTAACAGGCACAAAATATTTAATGAGACATGTTAACAGGAACCAATGTTGAGTTTTTAACCCTTTTTTTTCTTTGTAGACTATGGGTCGGGACAAGAGACTGGAGTATGCAGCTTCCTTTGAAAGTTGCTACTTTTTCAGGCTTCTTTATTATGCTGGAACCCAGTATCCAATTATGGGTGCAATAAGGTGGGGTTATTTATTAGCCAAATTCTCATTTATCTTATTCTACACTGTATGATTTTTGACTGGTGCTTGGTGAATTTTTTGGCCATTTGGATTGGTCTAACCTTTCTTGCAGAACTGTGCCAGTACAAACATATGAAGACACAGTATGCAGGATATATCTATAAATATCTGGTGCTAAGGATATTCTACTTTGCACTTTTTCGCTTTATAAACCAATAATCATCTGGATATGTGCTTTAGCTTTATCTAATTTAGCAGCTTAATTGATTAAATGGAATAGAGAAGTTGGTTGTGGACTTGATTTGTTATGTAAGTTGTTGGAATTAAAGTGCATAATATATGAAAACTTAGTAGAAATCCAAGAACAGTGTAATTTATTCTTGGCATTGGGCTAGGTCTATCTTAACGTTCTAACTCACTTGGAGAGTGTTAATACCTCCTAGATCCTCATCTCTGAATAAAAGCCTTTAACGGGGACTTCATTGCTCTGTGGCTCAAATAGAAAGTAGTCTCTCTCCATTGCTTCTGTGTTTCTAGGGAAATGAAACTGGACACTTAAAGAGATGAATAGCAAATAAACATATTGTGTAAGCACAAAATCAGCATTTTTATCATTGTTTACATTGAAATTTATAGTTTCTAATTAAGAAAAAGGGTCCAGCAATTTTCCAATAGAGATTTAAAGTCTTCAACTGTATATTTTTTCTTGATGACTGTTCCAAGTTGGTCGAAAGTATACAATTTAGAATGGAAGAGAAATCTATGGAGAAAGTGATCTCATGGCATTCTTCTATTCCTACTGGGTGGGTTGTTCTTCTCCTCTTCCTATTATGACATATCTTCTCATTGCCTGACAAAGGACAGGAGTATAGTGGCTATGTTAGAGGTTTTGCCAGCGCGACTGCTTATAGAAATCCAATCTTCTGCTCTCCAATTGGATTTATGGCCCTTGTTAGCGCACATTTGATGTCATTGTTGTGCTTTAAGGAAAATGCTGGATGTTACTTTATCTCCAAACATTTTATCCTAGAAATATTTCAGTGGAAATATCTTTATTGAACCATTGTCATTTCATAATTGCAGAATGACTTACCCATCTGTTTATGAACTGCACAAGAGGGTGGATGAACCATCTGGGAAGGAGAAGTACATTCCATTATCAACATTTACAGCAAGGCCAACCATTGATGAAATTAATGATGCCTTCCTTGGAAAACCAAGGTAAGATTCATGATCTATTATGGTAGGAACAGCTCCATATTGTCTTTGTTATTTTTACTAGTCCTAATGTGATCATTTCGTTTGGATTTCTCTCTGCAGGAATAAAGATAAGAAAGCCTCTGGAATTTGGTAAGATCAACGTCCATATTCTGTATATCAACTGCAATTACTATCTCTTGATATCGACCAATCTAAATATTTCTGTTGCAGGGGTTTTCTGAGTGGTGTATTCTGAGTACAACAGAAGTTGTTTAACCACAACGCCCTGAGGTACAACACATCACAAGCAAGTTTGTATATGTAGTAAGTATTACAGAAAAGAACAAAAAAAAAAAAAAAACTTATACTCTTTGGACTGTCTTGCAATCCTATCCCATCCAATATTCCAATTTTTTCATTCCAGGAATGAGCTGGGACGTCACAAATGCTTGAGGGTACAGGTTAAGCCGGTTGTTTTGCTTTAACACATATCAGTCCAGCTATCTTTTGCCCCTTCTTTTTTATATTCTTGGGAGGAGGAAACTTAAATATGTATGTTGGTTGATGATAGGCAGGCTGTAACCTTGAGTGAAATTATGATAACTAGACCATTTGGTTTTAGTAACATAAAATTATTTTAGAATGGTTATCTGTCCTAGATCAAACCTGCATCATAACCAATCCCTAGAATGATGAGATATCTTAAAATTAGTTTTACTGTAATACTATTAACAACCTTATCACTACCATTGACATTGACAAATCATATGAAGAAATGGGTGGGTATACAAAGCAAGAAATGCAAGTGGGAGTTGAGATTCAAGGAATTCACATGGAATAATTTGGGTTCTTGCTCACTACTTAACAAGCCATCTTTTCTTTAAATATTAAAATTAGCAGAATCATGCAATTTGATTGTCAGAGCCATTGTATAATAAAAGAGGAAATCAGAGTCAAAGGGAAAAACAATGGTTAACTAGTATGTAATCAATATTATGACGATGAGGAGATTGAAAGTTAAGAATGCAGCTCAAAAAATAAGCAGAGCCAAGTGGGACAATAATGTATAGAATAACTCAAAACAAAAACAGCCGCAGACCAGTAAAATTTCCAAAATTATTGTCTTGCAATATAGGTTTGGTGAAGTTCGAAACAATGAAGAAATTGCAGGAAAGATATGGATTCTAATTTTTTGTTTACGGAAAACATTCTGAATGTAAAACTTCATTAGGTTAATACGATAAAAAAAAATATACTTAAAATTATTTGAGAGAAATTTTGTTTTTATAATTGAGAGAAGAATTCAAATTCTACTCAGACAGCAATGATGTACTAATCAACGAATTAAATACTTGAAAGGAAATTATTTTCAAATAAAATCCAAGAATACCCATGCGCTATTAACAAAAGAAATAAAACTCTTGAGTCAATATTGCTGTAACACTTGAGTTGACTGAAGTATTTAATTCGATAAAAAGAACATATATATTTTCTGCTCAAAAAGTTACTCTTCGTTCTTAACCGAAACAATTTGGACTTTATTGACCGAAACCCTTTAAGGCTGAAGCCATCTCCAGCACCACCCATTGCCAGTTTCCATCTTTTCTTACTAAACAAAGTTTAAAGATTCTGGCACTGGTGAAACAAGCTGGCACTTACTACTATTTGGCAAGACGTCTGAGTTCTGCATTGCCTTCACCGTGAAATGAGCCCCATCTCCATGTGGACACGAAACTTGCGTTCACAAGCTTATGCTCCCTCTCTTTTAATGCTTAATCGACAAATGCAACAAATGGCAATGCTGCGTATATAATCTCTGCTGGGATATTTTAGACCATGGGCATAAAAGTAATTTTATATGCCCTTAAATATGGTAATTAGCTTCCATAAAAGAACCCTATTTTTATGACTCTTCTTCTATGGATTTGGAATATCTTACCGTGTAGGTTGAAAAATAGAATCAAATTTTAACATTACCATAAGTAACATTTGGTAAGAGAAAAGTAAAAATATATATTTTTAATGTGTTTAACTAAATTACATTAAAGTGATTATTTTGTAATAAATTATTGTAATATAAATTGTAATGCAAGAATATATATAATGTGATTGCAGTTTAAAATTAATACAATCATTATATTGTACTCTACAATATTATTAAAAATATTTTTATTTTTTAATTTTATTACTTTGTTAAAAATATTTTGTAATATTATAACTTTTTTATATAAATTTCGAAAGATATCTCTTTATCACTCTCCATCGTCATTTTCTATTAAATGATGGGTAGTAATTATTAATAAAGTTTATATTGTCTTTTTTAAAAAAATTAAATATAAAAAATTATATTAAGAAATAAAAATAAAATATATAAAATTATAATAAAAAATAAGAACAAAATATATAACATTAAAAATATATTTAAGAGATTATATTCTATTAAAATTAACAATAAAAAATATAAATATATTAAACTTACAATTTAATAAATAAAACTAATTCTAAAAATTGATATTATATTCTTGATAAAATATTTGTAAATTAAATACTATAATATTGTTTTTCATATTTTAATTATATATCATATATTATAATATTATTTTTTTATAATTATATTATTTATAATTACATCGTAAAATATCCAACACTACCTAATTATTATTAGGAAAAGAAAAAAACGACTTGCTTTACAAGACAACGAATAAAGTAAGGCTCGTTAGGGTTAAGTGGAGTGAGGCTTTCGGTAGGAATTCTCCCAATCTGATGAAATCCTCTCGTCATTCTAATGCAGTTTTAAAAAAGGGACCCACTCTGGATTACAACTTGTCTGACTATTCAATGATTTTAACAATCCACGTCGTGGTAATAATTGTAAGCGCTGCGACCTTTTCGGCTGAAAGTGTGAAGCGTGTAGCTAAATACAATCCCATTTTAGGTGCTTATTAAATGTTGGCCCACTACTTTAGACTATTTAAATATTGTCTTTAATGACCGAGTAAAACGTCAAACTTAATATTCATTAACTTTTGTTTTATTTTAATAAAAAATTTAAAATTTTAATTTTTTTAATAAAAAGTAATATATTAATTAATAAATCAAATACTCAAATACTTTTCATTAATTTTTGTTATATGTTTTTTTTATATAAAATTATCAATACGTAGAAAGTAATGAGAATCCTGCACTAACTATATATTGAACCTTAATTAAATGAGTTAAAATTCAATTCCTAATAAGATTCTATTAAGAGTGACGTATTAATATACAAGACATGATAAAGTGCTCTGTCTCTCTTTCTTTCTAGCTAGGAAATTCGGTGAACTCTAAAAGTCTAAAACTCCCACTTATTCTTCCTCGGATATTCAGTACAATTGCCAGTTCATTACGCAGGATTTAGAAAAAGGGCTTTCCTTTTGCTTTCATCTGGCTAGTAAAGGTGCATTGCATTGCATTGTCAATGAAAGTAACAGTGATTGCCTGATTGGATGATAAGAGATGCGTTTCTTTACGTGCATTTAGTGAGAAAACGAAAAAGAACGAGACGACGCAGAGATAATAACAAAGACAATGTATTGCATTTCTACCAAGCAAGGAAAAGTTAAGCCTGTGCCCTTTTGACTTGCAGGTATATATATATTTATAGTGCATAGGCACTAAGGCAGCAGCATTGCAACATGGCTCAAATCCAGACAAAATATACGAGAATCCGAATCAAATATGAAACAAACACATACGGGCAGTTCATTGCAAACCGTCAAAATCATTGAAAAATCAATGTCATTCTGATGCTACCATATTCACTTCTACTCATAATATTTATTGCCTTTTAGTTTTTTACATGAACATGATTGACCAGATTCATTCTCTTCTCTTAGTATCCTTTAAAGGCCAAATAAGGGAGATTATTCATACATAGAAGTATATATTTGTCCTTTGTTTCTTTTGGTATAAGATCAAGAATTTGGGTATCTGATCATGTTAAGAATAAATAAAAAAAAAAGTTGAGTTGGATGTTGGTGTATCTGCTTACTCTGATCTAACTTTCCAACTACCATAGGCAACCATCTCCATCTCGGCCTATAAATACTATTCAAATTATATTCCTGTTTTACAGGATCCTGTTCCATGCCAACATTTGACAAATATTATGAGAAACCAGAGATTTCTCTTCTTCAAGTTTGTCACTCTATTCTCCTGTATTTTCCCACTTGAAAGACCCATGAAACAAAGGTTTACTGTGACCCTTTTCTTTTGCAGATAAATACAAGGAAGAGCGTCTTCTTTCTATCCAACTAGTTCATTTCATCTCAGTCAGAAAGTCGAGAAGGGTATGACTGAAAAACCCAGAAGCACGATGGTCATGGTGCTTCACTTGGCATCACAAGAATGCTAATTACCAGAAATAGATGGATTCCCAATGATCACTTGTTTGGCAATCAAGACCATGATTGTCCGATTTTTTCTAGCTACCAAAATTAATAATATCTTCTTACCTTTTGTGACAATCTTATCTACACGTGAAATTTGTTTCCTAGAAATAGAATGTTTGCCTGGTATGAGTCTTGCCTTAGTTGTCAGGGAACGTTTTTTCTTTCTCTTCTTTGCTAAATAATAGAAATAGAAATTTCAAATAAAGACAAAAAGATTGTAAAATGACAAACTTAACTGCAAGTTACCTATATATCCTTGTAGATCATAGTCTCCATATATATATATATAATACTGCCATGTCCATTAAATAAATGAATAAATAATTTCCTTGATAGATACTTGATATAAACACTTTGTAATTTATTTCCTAGATTTTGAAGGTCAAGTGGGAGGCTGTATCTCTTCAGTCAACCGTTATAATCAGCTTCAAAATCTTCAACAAGAGGCAGGCAGAAAAATTTACACCACAAGGCTCGAAGGGCTATCCTCTTTTATTTCATCTGGTTTTTTGGTGTCTCTGGGCAGAAGAAAAGAGAAGCTTTCAAACATGGCTGGAGGGTCTTTAGCTCCAACCGGGGTGGCCAAGGAGAGAGCAGAGCTGTACCAAGGGAGGGTTACCTTGCATGTGATTATTGCATGCATGGTTGCAGCTGTTGGAGGATCAATCTTCGGATATGACATTGGAATTTCAGGTACTGTTCGTTTTGTCCGCCAAACTTTTTATAGATAGAATTGTTTAGATTGTTGTTCAGGCGTTCATTTTAAGGAGAAAATCTACCAACACTTCACCAAGAACCTACCGAGAAGCAAATGTAGAAATCATCAAAGAATGAAAATCTGGTGTCGATGGTAATATAAAGAAGTGAAGGAGAACGTTATCTATCAACTATCATATTTAAATTCAAGAGTTGCATCTTTTGGCAGGAATGGAAACACAATTGTTCTGTTTCACCCTGTTAGGTTTCCAGGCACAGGAAAAAAAAAACCATATCTGGAGCTCAACAGAGCATCTAGACTTCCAGGGAGATAATTTTGTGATCGGGAATCAAACAATAGATAGAATTTTGAACATAAAATTGATTTAGTTCGTGCAATTCATGTTTTAAACCTGTTCTATTTCCAAAAGGCCAATGAAACTTCAACCTCAGCCTCTGTATGCGTTGAAGGCAACTTCAATTCAATACAATTTCTAAGGAGTAGATTAAAACTTGAACAGTCCTTGGCCTCATCTTGAACACGCAATTAATTCTGATATTGAATTCCACACTTTGAATCTACTGTTAATTAAAAAAATATGACCCTCTTTGTTTCTTCCTAAGTGAACATGAAAATAGACCAGAAAAACTAAACTGACAAAGGGTGTTCACCATTTGTGCTTACTTATTAGTATAAGAATTTGCAGAGCCAGAAAAGTTTTTCAGAAACCAACAAAATATTATGAGACATTTTGTCAATGATATTCTATTTAATGTCATGACAATGATTCACAGGTGGAGTGACTTCCATGAATGGATTTCTGCGGAAGTTTTTCCATTCGGTGTACATAAAGAAGCAGCATGCCCATGAAAACAACTACTGCAAGTACGACAACCAAGGGCTGGCAGCATTCACGTCTTCTCTATACTTAGCTGGTCTAGTTGCATCCTTGGTGGCATCTCCTATAACCAGGGAGTACGGCCGTCGTGCAAGTATAATTTGTGGGGGAATCAGCTTTCTTATCGGAGCAACTCTAAATGCCGCAGCTGTCAATATCGCAATGCTCCTGTTGGGTAGAATCATGCTTGGTGTTGGAATAGGATTTGGAAACCAGGTAATAACCTGCTTCACTTGAAGCTTTCCTTGTTCATCTTGTAGAATGAACTTACTAAGGATTTTGGAAAGACCAAAATTTTCCTTCCCATTCTTTGAAGCATAGGATTTGTCTACTTGTCTGAATAGGAGCATTGATTTGCTTCTGGTTGCAGGCAATGATTCGATGCCTGTTATTGTGTACTGATCCTAGAGAGATTTAACCATATAATAGTATAGTAGATATTTCTGAGAATTCCTGAGCCATGCTTTTTCATGCTTATTATGAAGGCTGTTCCGCTATACCTGTCAGAAATGTCACCAAGTCATCTACGAGGAGGCCTCAACATGATGTTTCAGTTAGCAACTACCCTTGGAATCTTTACAGCGAACATGGTCAATTATGGGACTCAAAAGCTTGAACCATGGGGATGGAGGCTCTCTCTGGGCCTAGCAGCAATACCAGCCTTTTTGATGACGGTGGGAGGATTCTGTCTTCCTGAGACACCTAACAGCTTAATTGAAAGGGGATCAAAAGAGAGAGGCAGAAAAGTCCTGGTGAGGATTAGAGGAACAGATAATGTTGATGCAGAGTTTCAAGACATGGTAGATGCTAGTGAGTTGGCAAATTCAATCAAGCATCCCTTCAGAAACATCCTTGAGAAAAGGAACAGGCCACAATTGGTCATGGCAATCTGCATGCCAACATTCCAGATCCTAACAGGCATAAACTCCATCCTCTTTTATGCTCCAGTGTTATTCCAAAGCATGGGATTTGGACGAAATGCTGCATTCTACTCTTCAGCTCTCACAGGAGCAGTTCTGGCTGGATCTACATTCATTTCCATGGCAACAGTGGATAAATTGGGTCGAAGAGTTTTACTCATCAGTGGTGGAATACAAATGATTATATGTCAGGTAAGAGATCTTAATATTCTGCCCTTGAAAATATAATAATTGAACTTCACTGAAGTCATCACATAATAAATTCCAACTTCTCCTAAAAGCTATAAAAGTAACTCAAGAAAGACAAATGATGATTCTCTCATCTCCCTTTGAAACAGGTTATAGTTGCCATAATCTTGGGGTTGAAGTTTGGGGAAAACCAAGAACTATCAAAAAGTTACACAATATTGGTGGTGATTGTGATATGTCTCTTTGTTTTGGCTTTTGGATGGTCATGGGGTCCATTAGGCTGGACTGTACCAAGTGAAATATTCCCATTGGAAACCAGGTCAGCGGGACAAAGCATTACAGTGGCTGTGAATCTTCTATTCACTTTCATCATAGCTCAGTGTTTCCTTGCCATGCTTTGTCATTTCAAGTTTGGGATCTTCCTATTCTTCGGGGCCTGGATCACTGTCATGACCCTTTTTGTTTACGTTTTCTTGCCTGAAACCAAGGGAGTTCCTATTGAAGAAATGATATTTCTGTGGAGGAAACATTGGTTCTGGAAGAGGATTGTCCCTGAATATCCCCAAGTTGATGAAAATGAGACTAGATAGAAAGACCAAGAAGAATATCCTAGAAATACTTGTACGCCAACGCTTGTGTTGTGATTGTACTAGTCATCAAGGTAATGCAGGTAAGAGGACGTGATTCGACCGAGATGGGAATGCCAAAAGCAAAGGGCACCTAGGTAAGGATTATGAAGCTCTTTTAACATCAATACAAAAATTCCTTGCTCGGTGGTTGTACCATTCTAAATTTAAAGATGAATGTGATTTTTCTTGTCAAGTTGAACATGTATGTCTCGTACTAATTGGTGGTCTATATCATATATAGAAGGAAGATTCAAAGATGCTTTCAGGTAGGTCACGTTATAACGTTTTTTAGATGACACATGGTAAGTTGTGGAAAGATACTGATTTAAGGAGAATACTGAAGAACACGTCGTGATCCTCTTTAGGTGACACGTGGCGGACTGTGGAAGGATAACGACCTAAGCAGTTAAAAACTTGGTGTAAGTAATGGTACTTGCATAAATAGGAAAAAAAGATTTGGTAGTCGGTAGAAAGACCACTTAGATGTAAACAGAAAGGAAGCTGCAGGGATTTAAATGGGAAGATGAAACAAAAAGTAAGATGTTTGTCTCATAAATATTATTTTTTAATTATTTTTAATATTTGATAAAATTAACTAAATACAATTATTACAACATATATTATTGTGTTTTTGTGCAAAGCTCAAGTACATTTGTAGTAATTGTTTAAAAGGTAACAAAAAAAGCCAATCAAAAATCAATTGCTTGTAGCTTTTATTACAGAAAAGGAAATCAGCTTGACTAGTTTGAGGATTTCCTATTCTATTTCAAAGCAGCTTAGCTGCTTTTGGTGTTCAGTATGTTTACTTCCTGAATTGAACCCCCGTCCCAACAGGTGATTTTACCTTCCCAAAATCTAGTTCAACTAAAATTTTGTTTCTTTGTAAAGAATCCAAACCATTCTCTCTACTTTTGTCCCTTTTTAATTTTGAATCTTCAATCCGGATTTATTCAAATGTGGCCCAAGATACAAAAATACCCTCAAAATGTAGTACCTCGTCAGAGATTTAGACAAACTTTGATAGCAACTAATCTCTTATAGGTGATCAATGGTTACATTCCTGTGCTGTGCTAACAAGATTCATAGCTCTGCAATGTTAACTGCTTATACATGAAGCTTTACTTGTGCCATTTACAGATCTGTAAAGCACCTGAAAGCCAAAATCCAAATGGCAAAAACTTATTAGTCGTATAAGCAGAAATCATGCATTAGAAACTCGTATCAGGTAACTCGTATCCTTTAAAAAACATAAACGCCAGAATACAAATCAGTCTCTTGCTTCAATTCTTGGAATCCTCAGAACCGAAGCACATTATTAGCAGAAACAAAACTTAAGATGGATGAACACATTAAAAAAAAAAAAGCGCAAAATTCAGAAAAGATCAACACAGCCGATGAAACAGAAAAGTTACGTTCATTGTCCTGATGTAACCAAAAATAAATTCTAAGTTCTCATCCTGATGGGGCACAACCTGAAATCCGAACACAACAATATTGACATTAAAGAAACCGACTGCCACACAACACCAGCCTGCAACATCCCATGCTCCAGAAAACCAATACCAGCAACCAGCAAGATAACAAGCAGTCACAAATTTGTCATGTAACATGAACATACTAAACTTTTCAGACATACTCGCGCCCAAATTTTCTGCTCTCAAAGCCTAAGGTTTAAAGGTGACATTCAAAAAGTAATCCATAACTATCAGACAATCACGATTCACAACGAATGCTCCTCCCACACAACATCAGGAGAATTTGAACCCTTTTAGACAAAATTTAAGATGACTGGAATGGATTTTTCAACACCAATTCCATGGACCATGGATGAAATGGTAAACTAGCTACCTAAAAGGATGAAACAGCCATCTGTCCTACAAAAGGGAAATCTAACAAGGACCAAAAGGAAAAATATATTGTCTATGTGAACCAGCAATGATGTTGCCAATTATCTATAAGACATTGAACATACAAGCAATATGGTGGCAAGGGAAGTAAAATACAAAATTTATGACTCCGATAGAATGCATGCCCAAAGGGCAACAATTCTCTCCATGAATGTGGCCATGATGTTTAGCACTTGATGAGAACCCAATCGTGATGCATCAATGCAGAAAAAATATCAGCAAGTCATTTCCAGCAACTACTCTTGCCACTTCAGCCCCTTGTTTGCCGGGTGTTGTATGACTTGCAGTTTAGGCATTTTTGGGCCAGGACATGAAACTGAACTTCTGACTTCGTTCCACAATCATTGCAAAGGATTGAAACCTGTTAATCACAATTAAAATTTGGAGGATGAACAAATCTAAAAGGAGATACTTCCATGAAAATAAATCTCAACTAAATCATTTCATGATGTCATTCTTTGCCCTCAAAAAAGAGAGATACTCTTATTACAAGACACATGGTTCGTTGACAGCACTCTCAACTCTCATACTATACACAAAAGGACAGACTATGTAAAACAGACAATGATATTGAGATTACAAACCATTTTATTTTGGTACGGTTCTGGCATTGGTGTAGCTGCAATCTCTTCGTCAAATCTCTCCCAAACCTTTGACATGTCACAAACCGACTTGGAGCATAGAGGACAAGCATATCTGTTGCAGTGATTAGCATAGCAGTCAAGGACATTAAAACGCAGTAACCAAAATAATTAAACTTGAGCTTGAGCTGAAGAACTCACTGGAAATGGTCCCTCATCTCCTTAAAGCAATCTGTGTGAATGGTATGTCCACAAGGCAGAACAGTTACATCATATCTTGACTCAAACAAAAACTGCACATCCAAATTTGGGGTTTCAGTTATATGAAAGCAATTTAATACTTAATAAATATGACTTTTATTCATCCAATCACACACTAAATAGGAGAATGTTTCGTTGAAGTTACCTCAAAGCATACAGGACAATCATGGTGCATTGCTCCTTCCACGCAGGGATGACTGTTTTTCAGAAGAATTGAGTAGCAGCAACCTGTTTGTAACAAAGAACAAAAAAAAGAACCAGATAAGAATATTAGTAATGATCAAATACCCAACCAGCTTTTAACGCAAACTTATATAAAATAAATTCAGATTAGCTTACCACACTTGTAGCAATGGAAGAAGTTCTCCCGTCCACCAATTCTGGAAGAAAATAACATTATTATTTAATTGTGACAATTACAAGATTAACTGACAAATGCAGTGACATAATAAAAACAGCAACAGTGAAAAGGGAAGAAATACAGATAATAATTTCATAAACAATTTCTAAAACAGTTAGAAATACAAAAACAGTCAACAGAAATTAGGAGGGGAGAAATATGGGGAGTAGTTTCCAAACGATCTTGCTAAATCAGTCAACTAAAGAATACGAAGAAAACAACGGCACTTTGAGCTTAAAAGCAAGGTCAGCATCTCCCAATCACATTGAGGTTCTACTTTACAATTTTCAAATTGTGGATAAAGAAATAGTCAACATACCACATGAGACTGACTGCTCTAGGTGAAATTTTTTTTTTTAAACAAAAAACCATTACTGCACGTAAAACATAAAGGCGTACAAAACCGGCATGAACACCATACCTACAGATTCCGCAACCGTCACAATGATACTGTCTCTTCGATGTCTGCATAGTGAAAAGATTATTAGTATACCAGTTCTTGTATCCTATGAACTGTTTGTGCAAAAACATAAAAAGCTTAGACAACAGGAAAAAAGTCGCAGAACATTAAAGATTGAAAACCCAACATTCACATTCTTTTGCTACACTAGATAACTGTTTATCCACTTACATCATCGTCAAAAAATTTGCAGGTCTCACAGAAATATTTTCCCATACATAGACCACAGTTAATGCAGACTTGTTGGACCTGTTCAAAATTGAAATCAAAAAGCAAACATGCTTAGGCGAACTCAAACTACATATAAAAAGCTTACGAAGCACTAGATTGTGCTAGTTACTTTTTCCTGTCATCAGAAATACCATCATTCCTCCCACACATGAATACCTTAAAAGTTTCAAGGAGTAATATTGACATATTTCCTCTAGAAAAAAGGCTTAAAGAAATACCCATAAAATGAATGAGACTAAATTACCTCTTGTTCTGTGCCACAGAGTGAACATATGACCTGGTAAAAGGTAAGGGGGAAAAATAAAAGAAATGTCAGTAACATGGAGCATTACTACAATGGAGATGGAGATGTCAGCCAATACAACTAAAAGAGTTGCAGGAACCATGGGGTAGAAAGAACAAAGCTGAACCTGTGGATATAAATACCTGACTTATTTGATGCCGTGGGATATCATGTCTGAGCTTCTGGTCAACATTGATATTGTTCTGTACATAATCAAAAATTACTTACATGTTAATATTATTGAAAATAATAATAAGAAATGATTTTTTTTCGATAATAGGATAAAATAGTTCTCAACTTGCCAGTTCCATATTAGAAAAGAATCATGGCCATAACTAGCAAATACTATATTTTCAATAAAAGCACATCAATATCTAAATTTCATGAACCTTAAAAGATATCATGACACAATAAAATAAATTTGCATGATAAACACTTAATTTATCCTCATCATGTATCCTCCTTAACAGTAGCATTCTCAAACAACAATTTTATATAGATAACAATTAATGTTAACTATAAAATGTTTAAGGGTAAGAACTAACCTTGGCCTCATTATGACAGTGGCGACAATCGAAGATCTCACCACAACAAGGAGCTCTAATCCGGCACCTTCTTCGATAATGTAAACAACTGGTGAAAAAAGGGGGGAAATAACAGTACATGATGTTAACCAACAAGGAAAAGAATGAAAACTGAATGAAAGTCAATTAAAGTGAAGCAAGAGATTAGAGCTTACCCATACTCCATAAACCCCTTCTCCAGCAATTCAGTAGCTTCTGCCTCATTTGATTCTTGTTTGAGCATACAAGGTCCACCAGACTGCTGTGAGTGTGACCCCCCTGCCTTTTTTTCATTTTTGCAGGTTTCATTCTGTTGCTGACAGCCAAGCTCTTCAGATCCAAAATGCTTAATTTCCACTTCCTCCATTGAAAAGGATATCTCCAGATCAAACCGAATCTATCTAACAGCTGGTAATAAGTCTAGAAAACCTGCAGATAGTAACTCATTTAGCAAAGATCCTAATATTTTAAACATATCTAGTGGCTCGAACAAGCCAAGCAAACACTCCATGACATTGTTGCTTTCTTCTATACTGCTGCAGACCAATCGAAATCAGCAACAAAATAATCCAAGAAAGGTTGAACAGCTCCAATCAGCATTACTCCAAGAGAAGGATTCATCAAAACAAGTAGAACTACTACAATCCCACACAAAAAACAATAATGCAGCACTGAGGAACTCCAGAGCCTCCAGCAGTGAATAGAAAGCAATAGCATTGCATGATCACTTGATTGCTTGAAGTTCTGGACCCAAATCCAACTATACTGGAAACGACCAATAGACGTCCCAACCTATGGTAAAAGCAATAGATCACAGAATCAAACTTGTTCTATAATGCAAAATAAAGCAGGGGAAAGAGAGTGATTGATTGCAAAAACGTGCTTTATTATTGTCCATAAGGACAAGCCTACCTCCATCAGCATTTCTGCAACAAGTCTCCTCTGACAATTGTACTTACTCATCACTTAATTCTTTCCCTTGCTTAGGACTTGAGAAGGTGTATCTTCAAATAAAATTGAGCTCATTTCAACTTAGCTATTTGTGTCCCAAAATCAAGTTCTAGACAGAGATCTCCAAACTACCAAAAGATTTACAATCATGAGTAAACCAGCTGGTAGTTCACCACTAATTAAAATACTTCATATCTAGGAAGATAGGGCGATGGTAGTACAGCACCTATTAGCAGAATCTCTTTTATTTCTTGTTAGCTAACATCAACCTTCTTAAGGATACTGCAGAAGAATTGTAGCTGAGTGGACAAAAAGGCTGACCCCATAATTTTGGACAAGGACACAGCAATGACCTTGTGTATAGGTTATTGACCTTGTCTATGTGTTATTGCCACACTACAAGAGACTCTGTTGTTTCTTGTTAGTTTACATCCACCCTCCTACGGATACTGGAGAAGAATCGTTGCTCAGGGGACGAAAAGGCCAACCCCATAATTTAGGACAAGGACACAGCAACGACGTTATCTATATGTTATTGCCACACTTCAAGAAATTCGAATATCAAAGTTTAGAAGGCAAATATGCCTAGAATGAACAGCGAAGTGACCATACACCTAAAAGCATGTGTTTTATCATTAACAAAATCATGCTGATCCTGTTAAGGTTCAAATATGATGAAGAAATGAATAGACAATGGCAACTTTGGAGAGGTATCTCTTGGCTGAGATATAAAAGAAGAGTGTAGCAACCCACACACTTAAGCCCCTCGATTGAGTAGATTAACAAATTCCACAACTTGTAGAAATAGTGAATCTCTGCAGAAGAAAGCCTTGCAAACCAACTAATACTAAGGGGTTTACTGACCTTTAGCATCTTCAACACCTGCAGCTAATGTTAAAAACAAATATCTGCATGCAAATTCCTAACGAATTCCAATTATAAGCTGCAGGAGCAACTGAAATTCAAAACTGAGAAGTCAAAGTGAAGGTGTCCTTGGTTATCTTAAGTGATGAAGTAAACACACTTTCCAAGTGATGAAGTAAACACAAGTTTTATTATAGATTCAACATACACCTAACTGTGTCAATCTCAAAACTCTCTTTTATGGCACTTTCTTGCCCAGGGAAAATATCATAATATGTCAGAAGATCAACTTTCCAAAGTGGCCCCTAAACTGTCATGGTAAAGTTATTATCATTCTTGTTTGTTCAAGGAAGACACCGAAGTTATTCAAACCCCAAAAGAAATTACATCTGTGTTTTAGACAATAGAAAAATTGGCTACCAAGCAAATAGCAGGTCAATTACAGAAACAACAAGGAGTAATGTAAGTTTGTTTTTCCCCATTCTACATCCTATTGCAGACCTATGGCATAATACTACACAAAACTATATCATTTTCTTTTTTGGAAGAAGTTTCAAGAGCTTTTATCACATGAACCATGAGGATGCCTTAATGATGCATCTCACATGAGTTGGCTGAATACTCCCATATACCAATAATAACAATAAAAAACCATAATTTGATAGTTAATCCATGGTATTACTTAGCAACGAGTAATATCTAAGCTCGTAATCCCTTCACAGTCAAATGCAACCAGCATGCTATGCTTATGCCAAAGGCTCTAAACAGCCGGTCACATAATTCACCATATGAGGAAACACTTGAATAACCACTATAAACAACTACACGCTTTAATGAAAATTAGCATGGCAAAGACACAAATGACGTCCACACAAAGGGACAGAAAAAAAAACACTCCAATAAACAGAATTGACCTATACAGTCAAAACAAGCAGCATATGATAAAATTTCTGCGCCTAAACTTAAATTCCTACCTAGCACTGCAAACAGAAATTAGCAGCAGTAACAAGACGAACAATAACAAGAAAACAGCAGCAGCAAAAACAACACAGCCATGACCCCAAATCAATCAGGCAGCAAAAACAACTATATTTGTTTACACACCATATTCCATGCATAAGCAAATTCAATCAAAATTTACAATCAATCACAAATTCACGATCTTATGCTAATAAAAGCCATTCGTTCAATCATCTATCATTAGTGCACTACGGTTGATCCCCAATGAGATCATATTAAGCCAATCAGTTCTCTTCATCCTATGACTCTGCTTGATTATTAAGTAATCTAAAGAGAAAGATAAAGAAACGTGAAACCATAATTTCCTACATCAAGATTATTTTTTTCCCAAAATGTTTCGAAAACATTTCTGTTCTTCTTCCTGAAAAGGAATTGCATGATTTCAAGCAACTTTCCCTTCTCTTTCGGCCAATTTTCTCAGAAACCAAACAGACATTGAATCACCTAAGAAAGAAAATGAACAAATTACTATTTTCAATAATAACATTGACCTGACACATTACCTAAATAAATAATTTAACAACAACCAAAAAATAAAATTGCTAACTTAATCAAATTTTTATAAAATAACGAACTTTCAATTCCAGAGAATCGCCCCGATCCGACTAACAACAACGGTGTGATCCCGATGAGAACGTCCGATCGCAAATATATCCTTTCAGATTCTCAAACAGAGTCTTTCTTTTTTTTTCTTCTTTTTGGTTATTACAGAAATATGATGATAATGTGAACGTTAAAAAAACGTGACCAAAGCACAGCCTTTATATAGCTGTTGGAGAGGATAGAGAACATCGGTTTCTTCGATTTCCAGAGACTTCGAAAATTTTTGCTCTTTATGAAATCCGATAGCGATAGCTGTTAGCCTAGTGGTTTTCGTCATTGTCTTCGCTGTCGTAGTTGACAACTTACACGTCAAAATGACGTGTACAACCCTCTGTTACTTCAAAATATCTCATTCCTCTATTTTAATCTTAAAAGAGTAATAATCAAGTGCAAACGCAACATTATATAAAACTTGCACTCTAATTATCAATCGTTGGACAAACGAAAATTGTTTCTCTATAAGAAGGAAGGGTGGATTTTATTGCTTACTCTGAGTTTGGGCGTAGGATAACGCGTTTGTCAAATTGTCGGTGCCGTAGGACGGTTTCCACTATGAAGGGAAAATGAACGGTCGTGGTCTGATGTGACTGCAAAAACGAGCGAGTTAGGACACGTGTTGATAAAATGGCTGAGGTATTAGATTGAAGACACGTGTACGTCAGCCAGACAACCTGAACCGGGGATCGGATTTTTAGGCTAAAAATGCGCGTGGCTGACGTGGAGAGATTATTACGATATTATATCATCATAAAATGTCTAGTAAGAATGATCCGTCCCTCAATTTTCCAATGCTATCTCATCCACCATACACACATACATGATGGATTCCAATCTGATCCGGACCGTCGATACTATAAAATACTGAAGCACTCATAGCAATTTGACACGTAAGTATTTGTATGATAATCAAAACTGCATGTCTGCATCAATTATTTAGGTTTTTTCCGAGACGAAATCATATCACACGTGGCAGATTAACAACTTAATCCAATTTTTTTATCTTTGATTCTCATCATTGTCTGGTTTCTAACTTTTACGCAAAGATTCACAGCCAGATATTTTTAAAATTTAAGAAAATGCTAAAAAATCATGATTTGGTTCCGTCACGGATTAAATTGGATTAAAAAATTAATAATGCTTTCCATGATAATCATGAACTTAAACACGAAATAAGTTACATAAGTAATTTTTTTTTTACAAGAAAAAAGAAAGGCTTTGAGGCATTTTTTCCACAAACTGAAAAAAAAAATAGGTACATCATTAATTCAAATACCCAAAACCTATTAGTCAATATTATTTGGGTCAAGAATTTAATATAAGTTTAAATTATGTATTGAGTATCAGAAATATAATAAAATTGTCAATATGATATGAAAAATTTAAAAACTCAAATTGGATAGTCAGACGTACTTTCCTTAATTAGTTGGCAACTAGCAAAAGGAACCTATAAAATTGAGCCGCATATCTAAAATGCCTCATAATCTTGCTTTTTATTTTTTTCTAAAAATTTATTTTTGAAATTGAAATAAAAGAAATTTTGGAAAATAAAAATTAAAAAATAAGTTTTTTCTTAAAATTTTTCTTATGGAAATTTTTTGAAAATTTTGAAAATGAAAAGTAGAAAAAAATTTAAAATATAAAATTTTAATTTTAATTTTAATTAAGGACAAGATACTCTATCATCTTTAACTTTTAATCATAAAAACATACGGGTCCATTATTTTTTAAAATAGATACTATGCTCCAAACAGTTAAATGACGTTAATATCTAAATTGAAATGTCTAAAATATCTTTCTTTTTTTATTTTTTTTAGACTAGTCAATGTTCCTTACCCTGATCGCCCACTCCGTAGTCGAATTTGACTCAGATCCGATCGAATTTCTCAGGCAGTACCAAATCCAGTTCTCCCAAGACCACCAAGATCGATTCTCCCTAGGGAGCTGTCACGACCCGGAACTCTCATCGAGCCCGTGACAAACGTCGCGAAGCCTCGACAAACATTCTTCACCCCGAATGCCGATCGAAACCTCGCAAGGCTCTCGTATCAGCTTTCGCACTTCCCCGGTGAGCAATAGTTATCAAATATCGTAATTCGAAGGATTACGAGTCATTTCCAAATCAAAACATAACATATTATTTTCTGGCTCACATGGGCATTTTCGTCATTTTTTGTCGAAAATCTCAAAACTTACTAAAAATGTAGTAGGTAAGCAGAAAATATATATTTAGTGATTTAAAAACAAATTAAGTATCTAAAACGTTCATTTGAAGTGAAAATTTGATCATTTGAATATAATAAAAATATTCAATATAATAAACTATTTTCTTGTAAAATAATTTTCATAAAACTATCGGTAAATAATTCTTATAGCGTAAAAGTTAATTATATT